>NW_006159697.1:878167-904520 GCF_000334495.1 Tupaia belangeri chinensis
GGAGAGGTTTTTGCTATAGGGCGCGTGCTCTCGCCAGACAGACAGAGACAGAGAGACAGAAAGCGAGAAATCACCCCCCAGGGGGGATGGCCATGCCACAATCCCTTCTCCTCCATTCTCCTCTCGAAATCTTGGGCACGCATGCACACATGCCCAGCATGAGTCTAAGCCACCGGGTCCGGGACGCGAACTGTGGTCGACTACGTGGGAGTCCAGCGACATAGCCATTACGCTAACTGCTGGTCCCTGGGGCTGGGATTTGAAGTGCATAATTGGTTAGCACCCCTAACCCCTAGATCACTGAGCGAGCCCTCGCTTATACCGTCTTACAGAATCATTTTGCTCTTCCAAATACATCTTTTTCATGGCAAACTTATGCTTAGTAGTTATCAAATGGATGGATGCCAAAAGGACCTGTAGCCCAGACCCATGGTATAAGGCAGGAAAAGTGGACAGGAGGGCAGCCAGTGATGGCAGAAAAGCAGCGCTCTGTGATGCTGAGCACATGGGAAGGCCCTAAGTTTGCATCCTGGGGCTTCTCTGAACACGCAGGGCATGTGTGCCTCAGGGCTGACTGAGGCTGGAGGGGAAGCACAGCATGGCAGTCCTCTTGGGGATGCCTGTCTCCCTGTCTCTGCATTTCTCTTTTGCTAAAGAAATAAATAAACCAAAAAAAAAAAAAGAAGGGAACAGAACCCGGAGGTGTATTTTCCACTCTGTTGGATTCGTCTTTCTTTGCCTTCTCCCGTTCCCTGCTGAAACAGCTCCAGATCCATAGCCAAAACCCCAGTCCGTCACCTGCCCTGCAAGCAGTCTCTCTTCTCTCTGACAGAACATGGTCAAGTTATGCGAAAAGCTCAGCTCTGAAAAGCATACATGCATTCATTTCCACCAACAATCGTGCATCAGGGCCTCTTCGCGCCGAGGACCTTCCAGTGATGGAAAAAATGAGCCACAGCGAGAGAGATGCATGTTAAGTAGCTCTGAATTTAGCTCCATTTGACCGACACTCCCGTACCACCAGTTGACAAGTCAGCCAGACAGGCTGACCTCGCTTCACTTCCTCCTGAAAGCTCCAGTGGAAACAGAAAGTTCTCTAGGCCGATGGAAATAGCTGCAAAAATAAATACAATCTCTTGCTACAGGTTCAATGGCTCTACAGGGCTTCAGAAGATATTAAATGTTTTAAACAGAAAGGTGGTTAAAAATAGAGAGCGAATGTAAATAACCCGGGATTTTTTTTTTTTTTTTTTTTTTTTTCCAAGGCTCCAAGTTATTTTGGGGCTGAAAATTGCAGGTGGAGGAAGGTGACTAAGTGATACTTAAAACCAATCTCTCCCTTGATCTTGTTTCATCACAGTCTTCATCTAAAACTCTCGGAAAACATTCTTGCGCCAGGTCGTTTGCGAGGGGAGCGGGTGAAAGGTCTGACCTCTGAGGTTGGGTGACTGAGTATTGGCCAACTTCAGGCCAAGTTGCCGGGAGGGAGCTCCCTTCCCCCTAGCTGCTCTTTTTAAAATGAGTTTGGCTGGGGCCAGCAGGTGGTGTACTGGTTAAAGCACTGGACTACCACAGGTTCGAGTCCTGAACCTGGGGGCTTGAAACGCATGCCAGGAACTGTGTGCACGTGCCCAAAATCCCAGGAAAAAATGGAGAAGGGATTGCAGTATGGTCACCTCCCTGGGGGGTGATTTCTCACTCTTATTATCTCTCTCTCTCTGGTGGACACATAAACCCTATTGCAAAAAGACCGACAAAATAATAATAATAATAATTGGCCGGCAGGTGGCATGGTGGTTAAAGGCGCTGGACTCCACATGGCTGACTGCGGTTCAAGTCCTGGACATGGTGGCTTGCTTTCTCACTTTCCCTCTCTCTCTCTATCTGATCAAACTGGAAAACACATTAAATTAAATACAATAATTCTTTTAAAGAAACAATGAAATAAAATGAGCACTGCTTCCCTCATGTGTCCCATCTCCCAGGCCTACAAACCAGACTCCGAGGGGTCTTCATGATCCCTTTGTAAGATCCGCTCTCCTTGAATATAGGTGGGTGCTGTGATTTGCATCTAAGAGAACATGGCAAAGGTGGGCATGCCACTCCTGTGAGAGGCTCCACGACATAGCTCTAGAGACCCTCTCTGCTGGCTGGCCGGAGTAAATGGCCATGTGGCGAGGAACAAAGAAAGGTCCCTAGGAGCCAGCCATCCAGCAAGAAGCCAGCGAGAAGGCAGGGCCCTGAGTCCTGCAGTCACCGGGAAATGAATTCTTCCAGCTACCTGCGTGATCTTGGGAATGGATTCCTCTCCCTAGGACCCTCCAGATGAGAATGCCACCCCGCTGATGCCTTGGCTACGGCTTTGTGAAATCCGGAGCACCCCATGCAGGTACGCTGCGCTCAAACTCCTAGCCCGTGGGCAAGCTAAGAGTTAATAAACGTGTGTTGTTTTAAGCCACTAAGCCTCTGGTCATTTGTTATGTAGCAATAGGGCTCCACTTTGTCCCCCTACAATGTCCTATGCTGAAGCTGCAACCCCAGTACGTGGGAATGTGACACTATTTGGAAATAGGAACTTCTTTAAAAAAAAAGATAATTTAATATTATTTATTTGTTCATTTATTTTTTAGTTTTTTTATTTGTATTTTTGGAGAGGTTTTTGCTATAGGGTGCATGCGCTCACCAGAAAGACAGAGAGAAGACAGAGAGATAGAAAGCGAGAAATCATCCCCCAGGGGGGGATGAGCACACTGCAATCCCTTCTCCTCCATTCTCCTCTTGGGATCTTGGGCACGCACGCACACGCACCCGGCGTGAGTTTAAGCTGCCGGGTCCGGGACTTGAAGCACGGTTGACTACGTGGGAGTCCAGCGACATAGCCATTATGCTAACTGCTGGTCCCCATTCATTTATTTTAAATTTGACTAGAGAGAGAAAGGGAAAGTGAGAAAGCAAGCCACCAGGTCCAGGGACTCGAACCCTGGTCGGCCATGTGGGAATGTCCAGTGCCTTAGCCACCATGCCACCTGCTGGTCCCGGAAATAGGACCTTTGAAGAGGTAACTGAAGGACAACGAGATCATTAGACTGGGCCTTAATCCAACATGGCCGGTGTCTGCAGCTGAAGAGGACATCAAGCACCCAGCTGAAGATGCCAAGATGTTCCTTGTTGGGAGCTGAGTCCACAGCTTCATTTCCTGGTCCAACTACACAGGCCGGAAGCAGCGGCGTGCACCTGCGGTCAGCAAAAAACCGGGGGTTTTTTTTTTTTTTTTTTTTGCTCCAAGTTATTTTGGGGCTGAAAATTGCAGGTGGAGGAAGGTGACTAAGTGATACTTAAAACCAATCTCTCCCTTGATCTTGTTTCATCACAGTCTTCATCTAAAACTCTCGGAAAACATTCTTGCGCCAGGTCGTTTGCGAGGGGAGCGGGTGAAAGGTCTGACCTCTGAGGTTGGGTGACTGAGTATTGGCCAACTTCAGGCCAAGTTGCCGGGAGGGAGCTCCCTTCCCCCTAGCTGCTCTTTTTAAAATGAGTTTGGCTGGGGCCAGCAGGTGGTGTACTGGTTAAAGCACTGGACTACCACAGGTTCGAGTCCTGAACCTGGGGGCTTGAAACGCATGCCAGGAACTGTGTGCACGTGCCCAAAATCCCAGGAAAAAATGGAGAAGGGATTGCAGTATGGTCACCTCCCTGGGGGGTGATTTCTCACTCTTATTATCTCTCTCTCTCTGGTGGACACATAAACCCTATTGCAAAAAGACCGACAAAATAATAATAATAATAATTGGCCGGCAGGTGGCATGGTGGTTAAAGGCGCTGGACTCCACATGGCTGACTGCGGTTCAAGTCCTGGACATGGTGGCTTGCTTTCTCACTTTCCCTCTCTCTCTCTATCTGATCAAACTGGAAAACACATTAAATTAAATACAATAATTCTTTTAAAGAAACAATGAAATAAAATGAGCACTGCTTCCCTCATGTGTCCCATCTCCCAGGCCTACAAACCAGACTCCGAGGGGTCTTCATGATCCCTTTGTAAGATCCGCTCTCCTTGAATATAGGTGGGTGCTGTGATTTGCATCTAAGAGAACATGGCAAAGGTGGGCATGCCACTCCTGTGAGAGGCTCCACGACATAGCTCTAGAGACCCTCTCTGCTGGCTGGCCGGAGTAAATGGCCATGTGGCGAGGAACAAAGAAAGGTCCCTAGGAGCCAGCCATCCAGCAAGAAGCCAGCGAGAAGGCAGGGCCCTGAGTCCTGCAGTCACCGGGAAATGAATTCTTCCAGCTACCTGCGTGATCTTGGGAATGGATTCCTCTCCCTAGGACCCTCCAGATGAGAATGCCACCCCGCTGATGCCTTGGCTACGGCTTTGTGAAATCCGGAGCACCCCATGCAGGTACGCTGCGCTCAAACTCCTAGCCCGTGGGCAAGCTAAGAGTTAATAAACGTGTGTTGTTTTAAGCCACTAAGCCTCTGGTCATTTGTTATGTAGCAATAGGGCTCCACTTTGTCCCCCTACAATGTCCTATGCTGAAGCTGCAACCCCAGTACGTGGGAATGTGACACTATTTGGAAATAGGAACTTCTTTAAAAAAAAAGATAATTTAATATTATTTATTTGTTCATTTATTTTTTAGTTTTTTTATTTGTATTTTTGGAGAGGTTTTTGCTATAGGGTGCATGCGCTCACCAGAAAGCCAGAGAGAAGACAGAGAGATAGAAAGCGAGAAATCATCCCCCAGGGGGGGATGAGCACACTGCAATCCCTTCTCCTCCATTCTCCTCTTGGGATCTTGGGCACGCACGCACACGCACCCGGCGTGAGTTTAAGCTGCCGGGTCCGGGACTTGAAGCACGGTTGACTACGTGGGAGTCCAGCGACATAGCCATTATGCTAACTGCTGGTCCCCATTCATTTATTTTAAATTTGACTAGAGAGAGAAAGGGAAAGTGAGAAAGCAAGCCACCAGGTCCAGGGACTCGAACCCTGGTCGGCCATGTGGGAATGTCCAGTGCCTTAGCCACCATGCCACCTGCTGGTCCCGGAAATAGGACCTTTGAAGAGGTAACTGAAGGACAACGAGATCATTAGACTGGGCCTTAATCCAACATGGCCGGTGTCTGCAGCTGAAGAGGACATCAAGCACCCAGCTGAAGATGCCAAGATGTTCCTTGTTGGGAGCTGAGTCCACAGCTTCATTTCCTGGTCCAACTACACAGGCCGGAAGCAGCGGCGTGCACCTGCGGTCAGCTCACTAGGAGGCTGGGATCACAACATGGCAAAACCCTGCCGAAAATGTCTCTGTCAGCCCAGTGTGGGAACACAGTTGGTAGCAAACTGATCCGCAGTGCTGGAAGCCATCGGGTTGACCGTGGGTTTGGATCCCTGGGTTGGTCTGAAAACATGTTGGGAATGTGGGCGTGTGCCGAAGACCCTGATGAGCTGGATGGCTGCGGGAAGGGGACAGTGGCAGGGGGAGACCCAGCGGAGAGTACCTCTCTCTCTCCCTTTCTCTTTACATAAAATCAACTAGGGCTGGCAGGTGGCATGGTGGTTAAAGAAGCTGGACTCCCACATGGCTGACTGTGGTTCAAGTCCTAGACCTGGCGACTGGCATTCTCATTTTCCTTGAAAATGAAAAAATAATCATAATAAATAAAATAAAATAATTATTTATTTTACACACACAGAGAGAGAGAGAGAGAGAGAGAGAGAAGGTGAGAGAGCAAGCCACCAGGTCCAGGACTCAAACCATGGTCAGCCATGTGGGAGCACCCAGCAGTTTAACCACCATACCACCTGCTGGTCCCTAAATAAAATAATTATTTAAAATACAAAAATAAACCAACCAAACAAAAACCAAAAAACTTTAAATAACTCTGTCACAAGAAATAAAATGAATGACTTTCTCTCTTTTCTTTTTTTAAAGGAAGAGGTTACCACACACACACACACACACACACACACACACACACACACGGAAGGCCATCTGAGGATGAGGGATCTGGGGAGAAGGCAGCTGCCCATAGCCAAGGAGACAGGCTCAGGAGGAGCTGGCCCCACCACAGCTAGACCTCCAGGACTGTGAGGAAATAAATTCCCATTGTGTAAACCCCTCCATCTGTAGCCAGAGCAGACCAGTGCGGTAACTCACATGAAAGGCGTATCTTGTATTTCTATAGAACTTATTCTTATTACCCGTTGACTGATTCCATCCATCCCTGTCCACCCCCACCCCCACACCGACGTGTAACTCTCCCTATTCTGACAATAATATGACAGAGGCGTCTGGCTTTTAAAATACGTTTTGCCAGAGGGCACATGTGTTTGCCAGAAAGAGACAGAGAGAGAAGAAAAGTCAGAGTGCACCTGTCACGGGGGTCAATCATGCCATAATACTTTCTTCTCCATTTCTTCTTTTAGGATTTTTTTTTTTTTTTGGAGAGATTTTTGGTGAAAAGTCAAGCTCTGTGGGGAGTCACCATGCCACAATCCCTTCTCCATTCTCCTCCTGGGATTTTGAGCAAGCATGCACACGTGCCCAGTGAGACTTTGAAGCCGCTGGATCTGGGGCTTGAACTGTGGTCTAACACTTGGGAGTCCAGCGCCTTAACCACTATGCTACCTGCTGGCCCCTGTCCTTTTGGGATTTCGGGCACACATGCCTGGCGTGTTTCTCAAGCATTTGGGTGTAGAACTTGTACTGCTCAGTCAGCTACGTGGCTTCCAGCACCTTCGCTAACTACCGTGCCACTGGCTGACTCTGGCGGAAGCATTTTAGGGCCCTAAAGGAATTAGTCGCTGGACAGAGAACGTCAGAGGAGGAAGAAAGGTGGCCATGCACTTCCTCCTCTTTGCCCCAGTTTTCACGGCGCTGAGACCCAAGATGTTGACTCTTGTCAGCCAGGGCCGAGAGCACTGGGGGACGGGAGGCGGGCAGCTGGTGACGTGTCGAGGTGGTTGGCGTTTGTTTAGGGATCTCCAGGTACAATCGTGGAGCCACACCCAGCATCAGGGAGATGGTTGGTGGGTGTCCGGAATGCTCTGGAGCTGGAAGTGGAAGCCAAGGGACAGCTTGGAAGCTCCTAGGGAGGGCACTGGTGTGAGAGGGCGGCGCGAAGGCAGATGGTGGGAGCCGATTCCAGGACCAGCTGGTTGGAGCAGGGAGCTTGGAGCAGAGTGGAGAGGCCAAGTGGCTTTCACAGGGCGCCAGATCGACAACCAGCAGGAAGGCCTTGATGTATGTTTGGCACGGTCTGCTCTGTTCCTCAAACGGGCGTCGGTCTTCCCAGAACACAAAGAAAACGGTCTGCAAATAAGCTTGCAGGACAAACGCGTTTTGTGATTACACAATACAGCAGGAAGGAACTCGTTTGAAGCCCTTCCAACCTTGACCAGTGGCACACACATTAGCTCTATCAAGCTACTTCTTATTGCAAAATATTTGTATGCAACAAAGAATAGGTGCATTTGACGTGCCCGAGTTTAAGTTTCCAAGGCACTGTAGTCGGGGCGGGGCGGGGTGGGAGCACAGGGAGTGTTGCAAGAGCCACTGTTGAGATGACACGTTCTGGTTTTAAATTGGAGTCCACCATGACCAGCTATAGAATATGTCCATCGTACTTTAATGGTTGTGCCCCAGACGCTGCCTCCGAAGAGTGCGACCGCACTTGCCTTGCTCCAAGGGCAGATTTGCGGGTAAGATCTTTTCTGTATTGGGCACGTGACATAATCGCCCAACACATCCAAGCTACAGTGAATCCACTGACATGTGCATCTCAGATGACCAGTACGGCTGTGAGAAGGCATGTGATTAAGCACATGGCCTTGCAGACTTCAGTGCAAACTACAAAATAAAACAAGTACAAAAAAAGGTGGGGAGAGGGGCCAGCAGGTGGCATGGTGGTTAAGGTACTGGACTCCCACATGGCTGACCACAGTTTGAGTCCTGGACCTGGCAGCTCGTTTTCTTACTTTCTCTCTCTCTCTGGTGAGTTCGTGTGCCCTATAGCAAAGAAAAAATAATAATGATAAATAAAATGAAATGAATACTTCTTTTTCTAAAAAGTAGAAGAAAAAAGACCTGAGGATTATTTTTGAAAGAATTATTTCATTTCATTTTATTTATTTATTTTAATTTCACCAGAGAGCAACAGAGAGAGAGAGAGAGTGAGAAAGCAATCCACCAGGTCCAGGACTCAAACCACAGTCAGCCATGTGGGAGGCTAGCGCCCTTAACCACCACACCACCTGCCGGTCCCGACCTGAGGATTATTAAATACAAAACATGTGACTAGTAATGTTCCACCTGGAGCAACAGCAGAACCTCTGGACAGCCTTGCAAAACCCGGAACGTGAGCCCTAACTGTTGAGTTTTTGATTCAGTAGCCTGATGGAGACTTAAGAGTCTGTATTTCTTTCTTTTCTTTTCTTTTCTTTTCTTTTCTTTTCTTTTCTTTTTTTGAGAGGTTTTCACTACAGGGCGCATGCACTCGCCAGAAACACAGAGAGAGACAGAGAGACAGAAAGCGAAAAATCACCCCCCCCGGGGGTATGGCCACACGGTAATCCCTTCTCCTCCATTCTCGTCTCGGGATTTTGGGCATGCACACACATGCACCCGGTGTGAGTTTAAGCCGCCGGGTCTGGGACTTGAACCACGGTCGACTACGTGGGAGTCCAGCGACATAGCCATTATGCTAACTGCTGGTCCCGAGAGTCTGTATTTCTGAGATACTCCCAGCAGAGATGGATGCTGGTCTGAGGCACACACTTTGAGAATTGCTCTATTGCAGAAATTTGCTATTGGAGGGTTAATAATACTGCACGCATTTAACCGGCATTGGAGGCTTGCAAGTACGTATGCATTTGGTGAGGTGATCAGGACAATCCATGTTACCAAAGACATGATTCCAGTGGTGGAAAAGCATGGAGTCAAAGGAAGGACATACGTCAACCCTACATTAGACTACGGTGAGTAGGGTTTTGTTGTTGTTGTTTTGTGGGTTTTTTTTTTTATTTAACTTTATTTATTTATTTGTTTGTTTGGGCTAGTGTACTCGCCAGAAAGACAGAGAGAGAGAGAGACAAAGAGCCAGAAAGTGAGAAATCACCGCCCAGGGGGGATGACCACACCACAATCCTTTCTCCTTTCTCCTCTTGGGATCTTGGGCATGCATGCACATGTGCCTGGAGTGAGTTTAAGCCACCAGGTCCGGGACTCGAACCACAGTCGAGCACATGCCCCCTATAGCAAAAACTTCTCAAAAAGATCACTGCTTTGCATCAGCACTTCTCAACCTCTCCTGCACATTGAAGACCTTGAAGAGCTTTTGAAAATCCTAAAGCTAGCCTAGTGTGGTGATGCAGTTCTTAGAATACTGAACTGCAGTGCTGGAAGCCACACGGCCCACCATAGGTTCGAATCCCAGTATCCACAAGGTGCCCAAGATCCTGACAAACCGAAGGGCTAGAGAGAAGAGATTACCACGGGACAAGACCCTGTGAAGGGTGCATCTCTCTCTCTCTCTCTCTCTCTCATGTGCACTCACCTTTCTGCAGCAACAGCGCTTTCATTGAACTCTCTTTGCTTCGCTTCTCTGTGTATGCCCTCTGTCTCCTACACAGAGCCAGGCTGATACACCAGGACCGAATCCCGCCCAAGCACACGCTAGGATCTGCCTACTATTCCGACTCTTTTTCATTTTAATTCATGATGGAGTGCATGCAAGTGCATGAGAGAGAAAGAGAGAGAGAGAGAGAGAGCCTCCACAGGGCTTGGTCACACCGCAATCCTCTTACTCCAATCCCTTGTCCTGCCAGGGTCCTGGGCACACCCACATGTACCTGGTGTGTATTCAGACCCCCTAGGCTGGGGACTCAGAAAGCACATGGCTTCCAGCTCCACAGTCCGGTATATTACCGCTTGTGTCACGGAGGCCAGGCCCCGCTCTGACTCTTCACTCAAAAGCTGTATTCATGCAGCGAACAATTTACCATGGATAGATTCCACTTTACTCTAATGAAGTATATCCGTAACGAACACAAGTACACACAGAAATTAATTCTTCCACTGTGGAGAGCTCTTGTTTCTATTATAAATGCACTTAGATTTTTAGCGTTGTTGACAATCTTTGGTCTCAGCTATCACCTTTATGACAATTTCAAGCTCGGTTTCTGGAGCAATTTAGTCACTTAGTTATTTTAATATCAAAGAGAGAAAACATACAGATGAACATTTCTGTTACTATGTTAGATCCATTTTGTCTTTTTGTAAAAGTGCTTTTATTAGTCCATGAGAAGAGGGGCAGACCTCAGAGAGAGAACGCACTGTGCTGTTCTTGGAAAAGTCCCCGGTGTGAACCTAGAACCGTCCCAGGTGAGTCAACCTCACAGAGCATGGTGTTTTACTGCAGAGCCACTGGGTCATCTTCTAAGTCACCTGAGGTCAGACATGTTGAGCAAGCGTATGATAGCCCTCAGCTACAAGTGTTAGTGAAACTTATTGACTTAAAGGAGGTATACTGGGGACCAGGAGGTAGCTTGGTGGTTAAGATGCTGGACTCCACATGGCCAGCCACGGTTTGAGTCCTGAACCTGGGAGCTTGCTTTCTCACTTTCTCTTTCTCTCTCTTCGTATCTCTTTAGTGAGAGTATGTACCCTATGGCAAATAAAAAAGAAAGTGAATGAATAAAATAATTCTTTAAAAAAAGAGGTGTATTTATAAAGAATACATAATATGGGACCAGCAGACTATGTAATGGTTCCATCTCTGGAGTCCCACAGGGATGACCGTGGTTTGGATCCTGAAGCTTGAAACTTGGGCGCGTGTGTGTGAGTGCCCAAAATCCTGAGAGGAGAATGGAGGACAAGGAATTGCAGCATGGCCAGTCCCCCTGGGGGTGATTTCTTGCCTTCTGTTTCTCTCTGTCTCTCTGATGAGCACATATGCCCTATAGCAAAAAGCACTCTCTCAGAAAAAAAAAAACATATATATATAAAATACTGGTAAATAAAATAAAATGATGTGAGTGGAGAAAAGAATCCACAATGAAGATTGATCTCGTAAGAAGTGTTTGTGAACAGCTTGATTTATTTCTTCTGAGAGAGATTTTTTTTTAATAGCATGTGGGTGCTTGCCAGAGAGACAGAAAGTGAGAAATCACCCCCCCATCCCCCACTCCCCCAGGGGGAATGGCCATAGCACAATCCCTTCTCCTCCAGTCTCCTTTTGGGATTTTGGGCACACATGCACATACACCCAGTGTGAGGTGCAAGATGCCGGGTCTGGGACTCGAACCATGGTCAGCCACATGCGAGTCCAGCAACATAACCATTACACCATCTGCTGGTCCCTGTAAGGAGTTTTATTGAGCTACCCATTGATACAACAACAAGCCGTGTATATGCACAGCTACAGCTTGAGAAGCTGGGCATATGGATACTCCCGTGAGCCCACCTTCGCATTAAAAATGAGGAGCAGCTCGTTCTGCTGGTGAAGCGGTAACACACGCCCTGACCAGCCCTGTGGCCTAGTGTTTAAGGAAACTGGATCCCACATGGCTGACCAAGACTCAGGTCCTGGGCTTGTTGGCTTGAAACACACACCAGGTGCATGTGTGTGCATGCCTCAAATCCCAACAGGGTGGAGAAAAGGAAGAAAAGGGATTGTGACATGGCCATGCCTATTGGGGGTGCGTTCTCTTTCTCCCTCTCTCTCTCTCTCTCTCTGCTTCTCTGTCTCTCTCCAGCACTTGTGCCCTCCGGCAGTTAAACAGTAGCAATGACAGCAGTCTGCGGTGTTGGTTTCCATGCGAAGGCCACGGGTTTGCTCTCTGAGGTCTCCCTGTACTCCCCGGCCCACTCAGGTAATCCCAGGTCACCACCCTAGCTTAAGGTCCATTGGCCAGCCACCTAAATTCTGTTTTGGCCATGTAAAAGGACATGGTGACACATTGTAGGGATTAGGACCTAGGACTTAGACATCTTTTTGTTGTTGTTGTTTTTGCAATAGGGCACGTGTGCTCGCCAGACAGAGAGAGACAGAGAGACAGAAAGCGAGAAATCACCCCCCAGGGAGGATGGCCACGCCACAGTCCCTTCTCCTCCATTTTCCTCGGGATCTTGGGCATGCACACACATGCGCCCGGCGTGAGTTTTAAGCTACCAGGTCTGGGACTTGAATTGCGGTCGACTACATGAGAGTCCAGCAACATAGCCATTACGCTAACTGCTGAGGGCCTGGACATCTTTGAGGGTCATTATCCTGCCTACCACCATAGCCATCACCCCTAAAGCTTCCTCACGACCCCGGAATCCTTCCCTGCACTCCCCACCCGGCCCTGTCTTCCTATATCCAAGTAATCACTGATGTACTTCCTGTCCCGATGTTTGAGTTTATAAAAATGGAGTTACATGGTCTGTATTCTTTCTATTTTTTTTTTTTTTTTGCCTGTTCGTTTGATCAAACTGATTCACTGTGGTCGTTTGGAGATTCCTTCATGCCTGCTTCACGTGTGTCAACCCTTCCTTCCCTCTTGCCGCAGAGTAGAATTCTGCTGTATGCTGTATCTAGCTGTGATCTCAGTTGGGTTGTTGACAGTTTTATGCTTTGGGCTTATTATTAATAAAGCTCCTAGGAGCATCTGTTTGCTTGTTTTCTCAGGGCACGTGCAATCTCTGGAGAGAGACAGAGAGAAGGAAAGAGAAAAAATATCCCCTGGGGTAGGGTGTGGCCGTGCCCTGACCCCTTGCTTCTCCTCTCGGGATTTTGGGCATGCATGCACAAGCACTTGGTGTGATTTTCAAGCCACCGGGTCAGGGACATGACACACACAGTCAGCCATGTGGGATCCAGCTGCCTGCCAGCTCCTCTGTGAGTACCTTTTTTTTTTTTTTGAGAGATTTTCACTGTAGGGCGCGTGCGCTCGCCAGACAGACAGAGAGAGACATAGAGACAGAAAGCGAGAAATCACCCCCGAGGGGGGATGGCCACGCCGCAATCCCTTCTCCTCCATTCTCCTCTCGGGATCTTGGGCACGCACGCACACGCGCCTGGCGTGAGTTTTCAGCCACCGGGTCCGGGACACAAACCACGGTCGACTACGTGGGAGTCCAGCGACATCGCCATTACGTTAACTGCTGGTTCCCCTCTGTGAGTACTTTTAAAACACACACACACACAGACACACAAACAAACAGGTTTTTCTATGGGTCTATGCTTTTTTTCCTCGGGGGTAAATACCTACAGCTAGAATGGTTGGATCCTACTATAGGTATGTGTTTCACTTTCTTTTAAAAAATAATTATTTCATTTTCTTTATCATTGTCATTATTATTATTTTAATTTGACCAGAGGGAGAAAGCGAGAGAGCGTGCACGCGAGAGAGGAAAAGTGAGAAAGCAAGCCGCCAGGTCTGGACTCCAGCTGTGGTCAGCTACATGAGAGTCCAGCGTCTTAACCACCAGGCGGCCTGCCAGCTCCAACTTAAAAAAAATAATAATAATTTAATTTAACATTTATTGTTATTACTTTTTAAATTTGACCCGAGAGAGATGGAGGTGGGGAGTGAGAAAGTAAGCCATCAAGCCCAGGACTTGAACTGTAGTCGACCATGTGCGAGTCCACCACGCCACTTGCTGGCCCCTAACTTCTTTTTTAATTGCTGAAGGGTGCACTTGCCATAGAGAGAGAGGGAGAGAGACAGAGGGTGGGAGAGAGAAAGTGCCCCCCAATGGGGTGTGGTCGTGCTGCAATCCCTTCTCCTCCATTTCCCCATCCTGTCGGAATTTGGGGCATGCACGTATTCTCAGACTCCCGGAGTGATTTTCCAGCCACCAGGGTCTGAATGAGAACCACATTTGGCCATGTGGGATCCGGCTCCCTTAACCAATAGGCTACCGGGCCAGCCCTACATATGTTTAACTTTTAAAGAAACATTCCCTGTGGAACAATTAAAACACACACACACACACACACACACAGACACACACACACACATTGTACCATTTTACATTCTCACGAGCTGCTTATGAGAGTTACACTCCCCTGGTATTTTGCAAACACACAGTAGGGTGCTTGGTTACTTTGTAAAATTTTAGCTGTACAAGACACAGGTTGAAAGATCAGACCTTTATCTTGACCGATTGAGTCATCTGTTTGTTTGTTTGTTTGTTTTGCTATAGGGTGCATGTGCTCACTGGAGAGACAGAGAGCCACAGAGAGCAAAAAAAATCACCCAGCAATCCCTCCTCCTCCTTTCTCCTTGGGATTTGGGGCATGCACGCACACATGCCAGCATGAGGTTTTTTTTGGAGAGGTTTTTGCTATAGGGCACGTGCGCTTGCTCGCCAGACAGAGACACAGAGAAACACACCACCAGAGGGGATGGCCACACTGCAATCCCTTCTCCATTCTCCTCTCGGGATCTTGGGCACGCACGCACACGCGTCTGGCGTGAGTTTAAGCTGCTGGGGTCGGGACTCGAACCACGGTCTACTATGTGGGAGTCCAGCGACATAGCCATTATGCTAACTGCTGGTCCCGCCACGCATGAGTTTGAAGCCGTTAGATCTGAGACTCGAACCTCCATTGGCCATGTGGGAGTCTAGTGCCTTAACCACTATGCTACCTGCTGGCCCCCTGACCGAGTGGTTTTTGATGAGTCAAATACCCACTTGGAGTCTCGCTGGGATTATCTATGAAAGAGGATAATGAGAGTTTTATTTTTCCTGCAGAACTGCGTGGTGCACCTGAGGATCAGAGAGCAAATGGAAGTCAGCGGTCCTTGTTATTTACTGAGGACACGGAAATTGGAGCAATTTGAGGGAGTCCTGCTTGTATTTCTGGTTAGCTTGATCTGTGGGTCGCCGGCAAGCTGTACGCTCACTGCCTGAAATGTGTTCTCCCCCAGAATGAGATGCTCCATCGGGGAAGCTATTTTCACTGCTAAGCCAAGTGGGCGGCCTTGCTAGAAGGCCGCTGCTCACTGTGCAACCTCCGTGGGGCATTGATCACCCTGCGGGGGTGCTCGGCCTTCTCGGGGCTGTGTGTGCAGAGGGTTGCCGTTCGGGTAGGCTGCTTCCCTTATGCACCGAGCCTTGCGAGAGAATTGCTGTTTCCCACGCATCTCCAGGTGGGGAATGATTACACGTCTTGCTTAATGACACTTTCAGAAACCGTGCTAAATATAACTGTGAAAATTAAAGAGCCACCTGGATTAAGAAAGACGCCCCCAGCAGCCGAGCCATCGAGCCATCAGCCATGGTTCCTCTCGCCCTGCATCGATTCTCCTGCTTCTGCTCTGTGCTTTTCCTGTCTGCTTGAGGTCTGGCCTCCACGTTCCCTTGGGGATAGGAAGTGGGCTTTTAGATCCTTTCTCTTTTAACTTCCTGCCTCCCCCTGCAAAACTCAACATCAGCTTCAGAGAGCAGACAAGGTGGAGAGAAGAACTTCAATGAAATTCTCATCCCAAAGAGAAGACAGACTGAAATTCCATGACATTGTGTCCCAAGAGACTGTTGCCTGCTTGCTTGCTTGCTTGCTTGCTTTTTTTTTTGGAGAGGTTTTTGCTATAGGGCGTGTGCGCTCGCGGGAAAGACAGAGAGAGATAGAGAGACAGAAAGTGAGAAATCACACCCCAGGGGGGATGGCCACGCCTCAATCCCTTCTCCTCCATTCTCCTCTCAGGATCTTAGGCATGCACGCACACGCACGGGGTGAGTTTAAGTCACCGGGTCCGGGACTCGAACCATAGTCGACTACATGAGAGTTCAGCAACATAGCCATTACACCAACTGCTGGTCCCAGAGACCGTTGCTTTCTGCTAGCTGTGATACAATGTGACAGCCGGGCTGTGATGTGAGGCTTGGAGATCTTTTCTGTGGCTGAGATTTATTCCTCCATTTGATTATCCTTCTTTTTTTTTTTTTTCCAAGCTGCCTGGTCCGGGATTCTAACTGTGGTCAGCCCATGTTCCCTATATACAGGGCTTAACCGCTGCACTACAGGGCCAGCCTTGTCGTTCGATTTTCAAGATAGTTATGCAGCAGGTATAGTCCAACATGCCAAGGCACATGGCTGAAATCCTCAGAGGTCATGGAGTTTAGAACAGAGTTCTTCACATCTCAGTCTGGACCCGGCTTTGTGGCGGGCGAGGGCTGTCTGGTGTACTGTTGGGTGTCATGTGACATCCCAGGTTATTACTGCTTATTATACATGTGAGGACCATCGCTCCCTTCCAATTGTGATGGCAGTAATGTGACCCGACATTGCCCAACACCCCGGGGGCAGTATCACCCCGGTTGCAAAGGCACCATCTCCCGGTCTAGGGAGAGCGCAGAGATTGCGTTTGGGAGAGACATGGTCTGCATCTGCGTGGCGTACTGGCTGCCGTTCCGTCTGACCGTCTCTGCTCGTAAACCCACCAGAACTCCGTGGCGGCTGCCCACCCCTAGCGACACGAACACACCCAAAGGCCCCCCTGGGATGGCATGAAGGAATGAAGCCCGCGTTTAACACTTGGGCAATACAGTCACGTCCCAGCACATGGACTCTCTGTCTCTGGGGGACAGGTCACGATCTAAGCCACACACTTGGGTTTTATTTAAGAGGCAAAGACACCACGCCCTTCGGTTGCTGCACACCCTGACTCTCCTGTGAGACTTGTCCATGTGGGGCCAGAGTCCACGCCTGCGGTGAGGCCCGCTGCAGGCAGGAGCTGGTCTGAGCCCGGAGCAGAGACAGTGGCTGTAGGCTCCTGTGCCTGCTCCCAGGGGCTGCCTGGTGTCTCCATCCTGTCCCTGCTTGACCCTTGGTCTCGCTGCTCACTGCATCTTCTCTCCCACCTGCAGCCTCTGCTTGCTCCTTTTTTTTTTTTTTTTGCTTTCTTGCAACTTCCTGGCTCACCGGGGTTGCTGGCCCCCACTGTGACTTTGTTCTTGCCTCCCTCTCTCTCCTAGGGAGCCCCGCCAGCCACAACTCATTTCCTTGAGCCGAACCATGTCACGGTATGGCTCAGTCCCGTTTTTTCTCCAGCCAGCTATGCTGGTGGGTGGGTGCCAAGTAGGTGGGTGGGGACCAGGTCATGTGGTAGGAAATATGTCCCAGGGCCAGGCCTTCAGCCAGGTCAGGACTTGGAGAAGGTTCTCCAGGACAGGGCTGGGAGAAGGGCTGGTGAGGCATTTGGCGTGAGTTAGGACATTTGTGAGCTTACCAAAAAAAAAAAAAAAAAAATCAAAGGCCAGCTGATGGCATGGCGTATCCCATACGGCTGACTGCAGTTCAAGTCCCAGACCTGACAGCTTGAAAAAAAATTGGCAGGCTGGATCCAACCTAGCTCATTGTGCTATTCGAGTCCTGGACCCGGTGGCTTGAAAATCTTGCTGGTTATGTGTGCATGTGTGCCTAAATCCCAAGAGGAGAATGGAGAAGGGATTGCAGTGCGATCAACCCCTCAAAGGAGTGCTTTTCTCACTTTAACGCTCTTCTCTCTGTCTCTCTGTCTCTCTGGCAGTACAAGTGGCCTATAGCAAGTATTTTTATTAAAAAAAAAAAAAAGCAAAGGAAATCCTATTGGCAATGACCACATGGATGAACCTTGAAGACCGTATGCTAAATGAGATAAGTCGGTTATAAACAGGCAAACACTGGATCATTCTATTGGGTCGTTGCAAAAGTCACGATGCAATTTTTCACAGAAAAACAGAAAAATGTCACAACTTTTCCGATGACCCAATATCTACACGAGGTTCCTAAAACCTGCAAGCTCATGGTAATGGATGGTAGAATTGGGGTTTCTGGGGGCTGCTGGTAGGGAAAAGTGGAATTATTTAACGACTATGCAGGTTTTTTTTTTTTTTGGCAAGTTGAACAAGATCTGGAGATCTGGTGGGGGACACCGAGAACAGACAGAACACCGCTATAAACAATACCCTTCAAATGTCGTGAGATGAGGACACGCTCCACCATGCATGAGCTGCTCAAGAGAAGGTGGCCCCATGGGGTAACAGAGTCCCGACCCTCAGCCTGGTCATCCGAAGCATGCCGGGGCTCATGCATGAGTGTGTGTGAGAGCCAGCGGGCTGGAGAGCCAGAGGGAGGTTATCCCAGTGTGGCCAGACTCCATGCAGGCTGCTCTCCTCTCTACATGCATGGGCTCGGTCATAAACTTAAAAATTACAAGACGTTTTTCCTGTAAGTTGTCTTTTCCCCTCCACATGGCAAAACGAAGAAAGATAACTCTGAGAACACCCGCCTCCAACGAATGCTTCTCTACTTGTATATCTCTCTGTTTTAGGTTTTTGCTCTTGCCTGAGAAATCATCTCCTGGGGGCCATCCCACAATGACGTCTTCACTCTCCTCCTGGGAGTTTGGACATGCACCCAACAGGATTCCTTTCTTTTTTTTTTTTTTTTTGGAGAGGTTTTTTTTGCTTGGAGAGGTTTTTTTCGCTATAGGGCGCGTGCGCTCGTCAGACAGACAGAGAGAGACAGAGAGACAGAAAGCGAGAAATCACTAACCAGGGGGGACGGTCACGCCGCAATCCCTTCTCCTCCATTCTCCTCTCGGAATCTTGGGCACGCACGCACACGCGCCCGGTGTGAGTTCTAAGCCACCGGGTCCGGGACGCGAACCGCGGTCTTCACGGTCGACTATGTGGGAGTCCAGCGACATAGCCATTACGCTAACTGCTGGTTCCCGTCCCAATGTGATTCCTAAGCTGGGTCTGGGACTCACACCTCTAGGTCCAGGACTCGAACCACAGTTGACCATGTGGGAGTCTGGTGCCTTAGCCACCATGCCACCTGCTGGCCACTATGTATATCTCTTAAAGAAAAGATTCCTAGAAGCCAACCAGCTCTTCTCAGAGTTCCTGTCTTGTGGGAAGTGAGCTACGGCGTTAGCGATGCTGTGTACAAGCCGAAGACACGCTTCCCGCGTGGCCCCTCCAACCAGCTGGGCGCCTCACCGAGCTCCCCGGGGCCAGCAGGTCAGCTGCCCTGTGCAGTCAGCTCTCCTGCTGCTGCATCCCAGCGGCCAGGTCTGAAGGCCCGGATGGCGACCACGGCAGCTGGCGTAGCTGTGGGCTCTCCTGTTGGGCACATGCTGAGGATGCCACCTCTGGGGGTTGCACCCGTGAGCTAACATCATTTACACGGAGGTTCGGGGAGCCCAGCCAGCAGCACATGTGAAGCAGCGGCAGTCAGGAACTTGCGGCTATGAGATACCACGGTTTGGGAGTGTGCCCAGGATGAGGGTGACCTTAAGTTCTGTGAGGGTTTCAGTGAGGTGCTCCAACAGTGCAGACTTGCAGACGGATCTTCCTAATGAAGGAGTTCCAGTCGAAGAAATGGAAAGTGGACTCCCGTGGTCAAGTTCATTCAGGGTAAAGATAAAGCTGATAGTGAAAGTGCAAACGTAAAACCATTAGTTGAGCGTCCCCTTTGTCAGCAATGGCTTCTTTCTGAATCGCAGTGACAGAGGCTGTTCTTCCGTGTGGAAGTTCATCGGCTGCATGGGTGTTTGTGTGGCCTCCTTAAACCAGTTGTCGGAATATTGGGTCGTCAGAACAGACATGCATTTTAGCAGAGAAAGACAGTGACAAAGACATCATGAATTTTCTGACCACCCAACATTATGTTGGTGAGTTCATTAAAATAAACCGATTTTCTCCTTAAAAAAAGACATCAAATTGGAACCAGCAGATGGCATAAAGATTACATTGCTGGACTCCCACATGGCCGACTGAGGTTCAAGTCCTGGTCCTAGTGACTTGAAGCTCATGCTGGGCGCGTGTGCGTGCGTGCCCAAGATCCTGAGAGGAGAAGGGAGGAGAAGACATTGTGGTGTGGCCATCACCGCTGGGGGATGATTTCTGGCTTTCTGTCTCTCTGTCTCTCTCCGGCAAGTTCACGTGCCCTAGAGCAAAAATCTCTCCCAAACCAAGCAAACAAACAAAAACATAAAATTGATTATCGTCTAGTTGCCTATTATGGTAGTAAAAGGAAAACCGCTGGGGGGGGGTGAGTGTTCTCCATGGTGCTGGCGTCTGTCTAGTTGCCTATTATGGTAGTAAAGGGAAACCGCTGGGGGGTGAGTGTTCTCCATGGTGCTGGCGTCTGACAGGCAGCGTCTATGCAGTATGGATATCACACACTCATTTTTATCTCTCGGCTGTTTCTTTGGAAGGCGTGCTGCCAGAGAACAGCTTTCCTAAGTGGTGCTGTAGTGGTCTATTGATCCCTCATGCGCGCTCTCTTAGACTCTCTGGCCACAAATTGATCACGTTTGTAGCGACGATATTGGGAGTGAATTTATGGCCCGCCGTGTTGGTGGAGACGAGGGGGTGACCCGACAATAAATGTCAGTTAGCCAGAAAGTGGCCCCCTCCCCCTCAGTCCTCCTGCTCTGCCCGGACCGTTATAAAGTAAGAGCCCCACAGGTACACTTTAAAATTTTATTTTATTTTTTTAAGAGTTATGTATTTAACTTTATTCATTCATTTATTTTAATTTGACCAGAGAAAGACATGCAGAGAGAGAGACAGAGGGAAAGCCAGAAGAAGGCAAGTCACCAGATCCGGGACTCGAACCGTGGCCGGCTATGTGGGAGTGTCCAGCACCTTAACCACCACATCACTTGCTGGCCCCCCAGAGGTGCATTCTTTGTGCTGGGTACAGGAAGACCCTGGGCCAGGGACACGGGCCAGGCCTCCATGTCTGGCGAGGCCAAAGGTACCCTAAACCCAGGGCTCGACATGAGGTCCCTGACCTGTGTGTTTGTTACCCGTGAAAGGCCACCTCTGTGAAACACTCTGAGAATGTCCCTTCCTGCCCTCCCTCTTCTAGTCTTCCATCTACGCTTCCTGCCCACCTGGTTCCCTGTTCCCCACGGTGTCTTTGTACGTATTCGGGTTTTTGACCACGAGGGAGTGCTGGGGCCAGGCGGTGGCACAGCGGTAAAATGGTACATGCCGCAAGACCGACCCACATGGGAAGGTTCTTCCTCACGGCCAGAGACTGTGCCCTGAAAACACAGAGCATGCCGTCACCTACGGCGTGGAGGTCGCTGGGGCTGGAGGTGGGTCGTGGCATTAAGTCACTGTTGGGGGGAGTGCTGTCTCTCTGTCTCTTTCTCTGTGTATGTCTCCCTTTGTGTCTCTTTTGCCCATGGAAGAAATTTTTTTTGGAGAGATATTTTTTTTTTTGAGAAGTTTTTTGCTATAGGGTGCATGCGCTCGCCAGACAGACAGAGAGAGACAGAGAGACAGAAAGTGAGAAATCACCCCCCAGGGGGGATGGTCACGCCACAATCCCTTCTCCTCTGTTCTCCTCTCGGGATCTTGGGCATGCGTGCACACGTACCCTGCGTGAGTCTTAAGCCACCGGGTCCAGGGCACGAACCGCGGTCGACTACGTGGGAGTCCAGCGACATCGCCATGACGCTAACTGCTGGCGAGTCCAGATTTTTTTTGCTACAGGGCACAGGCACTTTGCTGGACAGAGAGAGACAGAGAGACAGAAAGACAGAAATCATCCCCTGGGAGGATGGCCATGCTGCAATCCCTTCTCTTCCATTCTCTTCTTGTGTGGGATTTTGGACATGCACGCACACACTCCCCCATGCCCAGTGTGAATTTTAAGCCACAAGGTCTGGGATTTGAACTGCAGTCGACTGCATGGGAGTCCAGTGACATAACTATTATGCCATCTGCTTGTCCTCCTCGTGAAAGAAATGTAAAGAAATAAAAAGAAAAAGTGAATGCTGGTTACATTTACTAGGATGACTATAATTAAACCACACACACAAAACCGAAAATAACAAGTGTTGCGTCAGCAGGTGGTATAGTAGTTAATGCACTGGGCTCCCACATAGCTGACTGTGGTTCGAGTCCCAGACCTGGAAGCTTGCTTTCTCACTTTCCCTCTCTCTCTCTCTGTTGAGCACATGTGCCCTATAGCAAATAAAGTAATAATAATAATTAATAATAATAATTAATGGTTTTTAAAAAATAAAATAACAAGTGTTGGGAAAGCAGGTGTCATTGTGGTTAAGGCGCTGGACTCCCACATTGGCGACTGTGGTTTGAGTCCCAGACCTCCTGGCAGCTTGTCTTTTTCTAAATCCCTCTCTCTCTGTCTCTCTCTAATAAGCACACATGCCCTATAGCAAATTTAAAAATAAATAAATAAATAAATGCAATGAAATACATCTTAAAAAAAGAGAAAAGAACAAGTGCTTGTGAGGATGTGGAGAAATTGGAGCCCTAGGACATTGCTGGTAGGCATGTGAAGCATTGCAGCTGCTGTGAAAAATGGGAGGTTCCTCTTAAAGTTAAACCCAGGATTATTACAGGAGCCAGCAATTCCATGTCTAGGTTTCTAGCGCAAGAGCTGAAAAGCAAGACCGTGCTGAAGAGGCACAGGCGGTAAGATGGCCCTGGGCAATACAGGACTCATCCGGGAAGACTTGCTTTGGAGACTGAGTTGACCTGAACATGCCCTCTCTGCGTCTCTGTCTCCCACTGAAAGGAAAACATCGGGGCTGGAAGATGGCATGATGGTTAAAGGTGCTGGATTCCCACATGGCTGACCAGGGTTTGAGTCCTGGACTTGGTGGCTTGCTTTCTTGCTTTCCCTTTTCTCTCTCTCTCTCTGGTCAAATTAAAAAAAAATAGTAACAAATGGAATTAAATAAATAAATAATTATTTAAAAAAAGAAAGAACAACATTATAAAAGGTTGGGGGGTGCTGGCCCCATGGTCTGATGGGTAAGAGAGCCAGATCCTACAAGACTGAGAGAGTTGTTAGAGACTCAGCCCCAGGAGCTTGAGGTAAATGCTGGGCATGTGTGTGTGTGTTCCCAAAATCCTAAAAGGAGGGAGAAATGGAGGTGCAGGGATTGCCGCATGACCATGCTTCGGTGGGGGGGTGCTTTCTCACTTTCCTTCTATCTTTCCATCTCTGGCAAGTGCACACACCCTCTGATAATAAAAATTAAAATTTGATGGAAAAAAACACAATTATATGGGACCAGCAGTTAGCGTCATGGCTATGTTGCTGGACTCCCACGTAGTCGATCGCGGTTCGAGTCCCAGACCCGGTGGCTTAGAACTCACGCCGGGCGCGTGTGCGTGCGTGCCCAAGATCCCAAGAGGAGAATGCAGGAGAAGGGATTGTGGTGTGGCCATCCCCCCCTGGGGGGTGATTTCTCGCTTTCTCTTTCTCTGTCTCTCTCTGTCTTTCTGGCGAGCGCACACGCCCTATAGCAAAAACCTCTCAAAAAAAACCCAAACCCAATTATACTTTTACAATACTTCTGAACATATGCAGGGTCTTCAGAAAAGTTTCTGAAAAATGTGAATCAGGAAAATACTATGTGTGGATGTCAAAGGTTTTTTGCATCAACATAAACTCACACTTTAGTTCTACTTTTCTGTGCACTTTTTGAAATCCTCTTGTATGATAACCTGGTTCAGGTTAATAAATGATTGTCTTAAGGATGTCCTCTGAGGGCTTGATTTAATGAACAAATGAGAATAATTCATAGTTAGCGTAGCACTTTTTTGGAGGGAGCTTGGGGAAAAAAACAACCCAGTGAAAGTACGTACTAATTATCATCCTAGAGTCTAAAAATATGTCTGCAATATTCTAATGACACACTTTCGGATGCATGCTAAAAATACATGCACCACAATAAAGGAAAAACCAATTTCTAGTTATTTCATGTATATTAAATGCATGAAAAATAATTGGTTAGTTTTGTTAAAGGAGAATCAAGAAGACCCTGTGCCAATGAATCGAGCTGAGCTGTATTTTAGTAGTCTTTTTAAAACACTTGTCCTGAGTCCGTTAATTACTCCTAATAATTACGGTTAGTGAAAAAATTATACTGAAACTCAAAAGTCATGTTCCTGTATTCATTTATTTTCTCATGGTTAACCCAGAGGTACTTGCAGGGTCACTGCAATGGGGCTTCCTCGTGATTCGTGTGCAGATGGGCGATTTCCAGTTCTTTTCTCCAACTAGAATCTATCTATCTATCTATATAATAATAATAATTATTAGTATATTTGCCCTGGAACTTCATCTCAAGTGTCTGTTTGCAAAGTTGGAATATTGATTCTGCCATGTCATTTTTTTTTTTTTTTGAGAGGTTTTTGCTATAGGGTGCGTGTGCTCGCCAGAAAGACAGAGAGACAGAGAGACAGAAAGCGAGAAATCACCCCCCAGGGGGATGGCAACGCCACCCCTTCTCCTCCATTCTCCGCTCGGGATCTTGGGCACGCACGTGTACACGCACCCAACGTGAGTTTAAGCCACCGGGTCCAGGACTCGAACCACGGTCGACTACATGGGAGTCCAGCGACATAGCCTTTACACCAACTGCTGGTCCCTCTGCCACGTCATCTTTAGGAAATTCCCACCAAGATTTTTCTTGTTGACATGGAAAACCTTTTCTCCCATTTAGCAATCTGTCTATCCAGGGCTGCTTGTTATGTAAGAGATCTAACCGTAGAAATGCAAGACGTGCAGGATTTCGAGATGAGAGTGTGTTTATCCATTCACTGGTGACCTGCAAAAGGCACCCCAGGGACACAGTGACGGGGAACTGCAAATGGGACAAGAAAGCAAAAGCAAACAAACAAACAAACAAACAAGCAGACACTCCTGTTACCCAAGGATGGGGTAGTTGAGAGTCCAGGAAACCCAAGATCAGATGTTAGCACATGTGTTGAAATGGCATCAGCTGTTTGCATGTATGTAAATAATCACCACAGTACCATGACCCGAAAACCAGGCGTATTTATGGAGTCTCTCCCATGTACACGTCATTTGAGTGATCAGTGAGCCCTTTTTTTCTTGGGGCAAAGGTTCCACCTTACCAGATTCTGTCGAAACCCTCATGTTATGTAAATGAGCGGCATCCAGATTCATTAGGTCTTGTTCATTAGGAGCTTGCCAGCTTCTCGCAAGAAACTTACAAAGGGTTTGCAGTTCGTGAGCATGTGGCGAACCTTGAGAGCAGGCAAGCCGATTAAGCAGAAAGGGAAAATGAATGTGCTCCTAGCTGGGGAACAGCATGGCCTACAATGTATTAAGAGTTGCCAAGTAATTACGTGGGCGTTTCCCATTCGGAGGTGTTCCGGACAATTCGATCTGTCTTCTTCCCTGTGGCGGGCTCTCCCCAGGGGGACCTGCAGGGCAGGGTGCAGACCTTAGGGTGACTAAGGCAGGAGGGCTGAGGGGAGTCTGCCTCAGTATGAGGCTGTAGTTTCTGGTCAGGGTGAAAAGCCAGAGGAACCATTGGGAACTTAGAAGTTGCCCTCATTTTCTGGACTGAATCTATTCTGCAGAAGCCAACCCTCACAGGCTTTCTCTATTTTCAGAGTAAACCACTTCGTGGCAAAACACAACCGTGTCTCACTCTCTACCTACCTGTGCAGTAACCCCATGAAGACAGGGGTCGTCACTAATGACCGACAGGGTGGGGTTTGAGGCTTCCGCCCGGGCTTACGGCCTTCCTCAGCCTGCAGCGTTCTGAGCTGTGAAATGAGGAAGACAGCAGTTGACCCTTTAAGGCTGTGAGGATTAAAGGAGGTGATATTTGTAGAAGGGTTCAGCGTAATGTCAGGCTAATATTAAATACTATTTGTCAAATAGCATATAAAATGAGGCATGGTCTTGTCTTTTTTTTTTTTTTTTTCTGGCCAGAGGTGCATGTGCTTGCCAGAGAGAGAGAGACAGAGAGTGAGAGACAGAGAGAGAGCGTGAGAGGAGAAAGCACCCCCAATGTGGCGTGGCCACATCGCAATCCCTTCTCCCCCATTTCTTCTTTCTGGATTTTGAGCACACACGTACACATAATCAGCGTGTTTTCCAAGCTGCCAGGGCTGGGACTTGAACTCTGTAGACAGTCATGGGGGACTTGGGGCCCTTAACCAACAGGCCGTGGGGTGGGTCCTTGCTTATTGTTCGAAGAGGACAAATATGAGCGGCTCTTGCCTCTGAAGCTCCGCCTACAACTTGCTGTGGACCAATTCTTCCCGGGACTCTTTCTTCCTCTGTCACTCCGCAGCTATGTAGGTCACCGCAAATGATTCTCAGACAGCGGATGAGACACTAACAACTACTTGGGTAGCATTTGTTAAAAATGACATTTTAGCATGCATATTTTAACAGGAATCAGTTTGGATCCGAAAATAAACACAGAGTTGGGGATGACATATGAGGGGACCTCTTTTCTCTCCCAGTACTTCATCGACTCCAGGAAACTTGTTTTTCAGGTAGCGATTTCTCTCTCTAATTGCATCCTCTCCCCCCCCCCCGATACCATACCACGTAG
>NW_006159697.1:905189-907868 GCF_000334495.1 Tupaia belangeri chinensis
TTTCCCCCCCTAATTCCCCCCCCCCCCCCCCCCCAATCTCCATCCGCGAAGAGAGAGGTCTCACGTCTTGTATTCACACCTGACAGTATTTGCCATAAATTCACTAGAACCTCCCCAAAACAAAAAACACAAACCGCATCTTTTCTGTGTAGATGTGAGCATGTGTAAAAAGCCAGACTCTGACAGCCTAGTGGATTTTCACAAGCACTGTTGTTTTTTTTAATGGCTAGAATTAAGGTCTCCTATTTATAGCTCTTCCCCTCCACCTCCTTCTCCTGGCTTTCTTAAAAAAACCCCCCGCCACTCCCCGATTTGCAAGCTCATGCAACCTTGCACAATTTCATTCTCCCCCTGGAGTCAGTCACAGCAGAAGCAATAGCGCCCAAGGTAGTGAGTGACAGGAGAGTTGGAAGACGATGCCAACACACAGTCAAGGCGTCGTGGCGAATACCGAGAGAAAGCGGAGTGTTGGGTGACTTGACGAGAGCAGGGAGCACTGGGTAAAAAACGCACAGGCCGCAGGAGTGAGACAAGGTCTTCACTGGGAAACAGTTCTCTGTGTGAGCCACTGAGGGAGGTCATTTAAAAATGGGTTTTGAGGAACCAGCAGTTAGCGTAATGGCTATGTCGCTGGACTCCCACGTAGTCAACTACGGTTCGAGACCTGGACCCGGTGGCTTAAACTCACGCTGGGCGCATGTGCGTGCGTGCCCAAGATCCCGAGAGGAGAATGGAGGAGAAGGGATTGCAGCGTGACCATCCCCCCTGGGGGGTGATTTCTCGCTTTCTGTCTCTATGTCTCTGTCTGTCTGGCGAGCACACGCGCCCTACAGTGAAAATCTCTCTCAAAAAAAAAAAATGGGTTTTGGGGGGGCCAATCGGGGGTGTGGTGGTTAAAGTACTAAACTCCTACATGGAAAAACACGGTTCGAGTCCTGAAACTGGCAGCTTGAAAAATCACACTGGATGAATGAGAGTGTGTGCCCCCACAGCCCAAGATGAAAAAAGGAGGAGTGGGGATTGAGGCATGGCCAATCCCCTGTGGCGGGGGCGATGTGATTTCTCACTTTCCATCTCTGTCTCTTTCTTTCTTTTTTTTTTAACAGGTTTTCGCTATAGGGTGCGTGCACTCGCCAGACAGACAGACAGAGACAGAGAGACAGAAAGCGAGAAATCACCCCCTAGGGGGGATGGTCACGCCGCAATCCCTTCTCCTCCATTCTCCTCTTGGGATCTTGGGCACGCGCACACATGTGCCTGGCGTGAGTTTTAAGCCACTGGGTCCGGGACGTGAACCGCGGTCGACTACGTGGGAGTCCAGCGACATAGCCATTACGCTAACTGCTGGTCCCCTCTGTCTCTTTCTGATAAGCTCTTGCACCCTGTGGCAAAAACCTAAAAAACAAAAACAAAAACATGTATTTGGGGCACCCCAAGCAAGATGGCACCCCAGAACTGACTGCGTAGCCACTCTTACTACAGAGGTACCATGCTGAAAAGGGAGCTTGTCCTGTTCATTGTAAGAAAGCTTTTGCTGATAAGAACACCCTCTTCATCGAGAATTTTCCTGGATTTAATTTTTATACAGAACAATTTGATTTTTATTACACTTCTGTGTCCTGCCTATTAGAATATGTGTGGGAGGGTGCTGAATGGTGATGCAAGGGTAAGTGCGGTACTCTGAGAGGCTGACCCACATGGGAAGGTTCTAGGTTTGTATCCCGGGCCCTCCCTGAGTACAGTGGGCATGCCTGTGGCCATGATCTGTGGTTGGCTGAAGCTAGAGGTGGACTGCGGTATCATTTAGGAAGTGTGAGTTGGGACCAGCAGTTAGCATAATGGCTATGTCGCTGGACTCCCATGTAGTCGACTGCAGTTCGCGTCCCGGACCTGGTGGCTTACAACTCATGCCGGGCGCGTGTGCGTGCGTGCCCAAGATCCCGAGAGGAGAATGGAGGAGAAGGGACTGTGGTGTGACCATCCCCCCCTGGGGGGTGATTTCCCGCTTTCTGTCTCTCTCTGTCTTTCTGGCCAGTGCACGTGCTCTATAGTAAAAACCTCTCAAAAAAAAAAGGAAGTGTGAGTAACAGAAACCCCAATTCAAATTGGCTGAAACAAGGACACCTTCCTGAAACCCAAGCACTGGGCCGAGTTTTAGATACATGTGGCCGAGGCACTCCTGGAAGCTTCCAGCAAGGAGGAGCTAGGTACCGCCAACAGTTCAGTCAAGGGCCTAGATTGTCCCCGTGTCTCTGCTCAGCCCTCCTCTGTGGCTTGGCCTTCATTTTTTATGGGTTTTTATATGACAGCAGCTGTTTGATGCTGTTCTGGGCATTGCATCCAACACTGCAAGTCTTGAAGCAGAAGAGGGACCGTCTGTTTGCCCGTGTCCTCCTCCTCCTTTTTTTTAAGAATTATTTATTTAATGTTTTATGTATTCATTAATTTATTTTAACTTGACCAGAGAGAGGCAGAGAGAGAGAAAGTGAGAAAGCATGTCACCAGGTCTGGGACTTGAACCGCAGTCGGCCATGTGGGAGTGTCCAGCGCCAGCACCTTAATCACCACGCCACCTTCTGGTCCCCTTCTTCTTTTTTTAAGAGGTTTTTGCTATAGGGCGTGTGCGCTCGCCAGACAGACAGAGAGAGACAGAGAGACAGAAAGTGAGAAATCACCCCC
>NW_006159697.1:908277-927528 GCF_000334495.1 Tupaia belangeri chinensis
CGAGGCTCTTGGGCCCAGACAAGGCTGCTGCATGTGTGGAGGTCTCTAGATCCAAGCCTGGAATCTTCCCATGGGGGTCAGCCACACAGAACATCACGCTACTGCTGCGCCACGTAGTTCCCTTATTTTCTTATTTTTTCCTGTGAGAGACAGAGGTATGCCAAGAGAGAGAGAAAAACAAGACAGGCACCCTGAACAGGGTTTATCTTTTTTTGCAGAGATATTTTTGCTATAGGGCGCGTACTCTCTCCAGACAGACAGAGAGAGACAAAGAGACAGAAAGCAAGAAATCACCCCCCACGGAGGATGGCCACGCCGCAATCCCTTCTCCTCCCTTCTCCTCTCGAGATCTTGGGCACGCTCGCACACGCTCCCAGCGTGAGTTTTAAGCCGCTGGGTCCGGGACTCGAACAGCAGTCGACAACGTGGGTGTCCAGCGACGTAGCCATTACGCTAACTGCTGGTCCCGCTGCCTCTGTTTTTATGTGGTGTTCTGTGTGTATATGTGTGCGTGTCTTTTTTCTGTCTCAGGCTGCCAGGTCTGGGATTCGAATCGCCTACTTGGCCATATGGGACCCAGTTGCCTTAATGACCAGGCCATGGAACTGACCCACTGTCTTGTGCCTCTGTGTTCACATAACTTTCTTCTTACAAGGACACCAGCTCTGGAGCCTCCTTAGTCCCAGAGGATACCATCTTGTTTCCATCTACAAAGAGCTGGTTTCCCCATCAAGTTACCGTCGTAAGTACCGGGGTTCGGGCTTGAATATGTGTTTGTTGAGGGACACACAGTTTGACCTAGGGCAGAACTGTTTTTCCTTTTTGCTAGAAGGCACCTGTGCTTGTCAGAAAGAGACAGAAAGGGAGAGGAAAAAGCACCGCAGTCCCTTCTCCTTCATCTCTCCCTTCTTGGGGCTGTTGGGCAGGCATGCATGTGCACCTGGTTTGTGCATGGATCTAGACTTGAACCCAGACCGGAAGGGGTCTGGCTCCTTTAATCACCAGGCCATGGAGCTGACCTGAGAGGTCCTAACTTATCTCTGATTTACCATCAGGGAGTCTCAGCGAGAAGGCTGCAAGGGCTAGTGGTAAGGGGAGAGATGCCTCTGAGTCCAGGTAAGTGTGCTTTCTCTCAAGTGAATGAATGAGTAATAAAAAGCTGTGAGAGTGTTCAGATTTTTGCAGCTGTCAAACCACTGCAAGACGCATTCCACAAATATTTATTGAACGCCTACCATGCAACCCTAGGACTTTTCTAGTCCATAGGGCTGTCGCAATAAACATTAAAAATAAATAAAAGAGTGCTTGCTAGTCACAGTGGAGGGTTGAGAAGGAGCCCGTGCCTGTTTGGCAGGGAATGCAGGGCCCTCGTGGGTTAATGCCTATCTGGTTATGGGCGTGGAAGACGTGGTGAGTGCTGTTTCTCTCATGCCCGTCCTGGGCCTCCTGGGCTTCTCACTTGGGAGATGCATACAGCCATCACACAGGCTGGGCTGGTGCCCTTTCTGCTTCTAGGAGCATGGGACGTTTTTTTCTTCCAGCGAGAAACACGTCCTTGGAGGGGCCAGATGGTGGCATGGTGGTTGGAGTGCTGCACTCCTGTGTATTTGACTATAGTTTGAGTCCTGGACCTGGTAGCTTGAAAATCACACCAGGTGCATGTGCGTGCATGCCCCAAATCCCAGGAGGAGGGCATGGCCATCCCCTTAGGGGGTGATTTCTCCCTTTCCTTCTCTCTGTCTTTCTCTAGCTAGTACATGTGCCCTATGGCACACACACACACACACACACACACACACACACACACACGATAAAAGACAAGCAAGTCATTGGAAATGTGCTCTCTTACTCAGCACTCTCCTTTCCCCTTAACCCTCTTGTAAGTTACACTGTGGGCAGTGAGAACCCATACGTAATGAAAACGAAATGGAAAATTGACCTCAAGGGTAGTGTCTGCATTTTAAAAACGTTTCATCATAACACACACACACAACTCAATCAAAGGTGACTACGGGACGCTGGACAAGGGGTTTGGAGGGAGGCGAGCCGAGCTTTTGGCTCGATGCCATGTCTCCAAGCCACGAGACTCAGATCCAAGTTCAACATGGAGACTGGAAAGGAAGCGATGCATGTTCCAGCAGGCACTACAAGGAGTCCCACGGGGCCCGCCACACACCATCCATGTCTGCCTAGCAGACCCTGCTTCGCCAGAGCTTTGCTAAACGAAAGCTTGCATTGTTCTCTAGACATCTTGGGCTCGTGAAAATGGGCCTCTGTCAAGTTCCTTCTTTTTCTTCTCCTCTCTTAGAGCAAGATTCTGAACCAACCTTCTGCTTTCCTAATCCAGAACTCTTGCATCCAATACGTAGACTGAGTAACACTCCATCATTTCCATCAGGGTGTTCCATGACTGCTGCTGCTGAAGATAGACCCTGTCAGGGGCCCACATAGTTGGGATGCAAACATGGTTTTCTTTGGAACAGGACGGGATAATTCCAAGTTAGTCAGCTCACCCCTAGAGATGTGCAAACTAGCACTAGCCGGGTGACCTAGCAGTCAGAGCTGCACCCTCATGGTACAGAAATGAAATCCTTAGGTTCACACTAACTGCTTGCAAATACCCACAGCAGCTTAATGTGCAGTAGCCCCGAACGGCCCAACGTCCCTTGCTGGGTGAGTGGAGGTGCATCCACACCATGGAATGCCAGCGTCGTCTTTGTCTGTGAATTGTATTGCTAACAGAAATGCCGGAGACTGGGTGATGTAGAAAGACAGTCGACGTTTACTCACAAAACTTACGATTCTGGCGTCTGGGAAGTCCGAAGATATCGCAACATGGTGGGCGGAAGCAGTCTTAGCAGAGCAGAGCATGTCTGCGTCCATTTCGTTTCTTCTCCTTATATTCACACCAGAACCCAGTCATTACGGCCCTCCCTTAATGATGTTAGCACATCCGGAGGCCCCGCACTTGGGAGAGTGGCAGGGAGTATACGAATCTATCTATGTGGCACCAGTTGATACAATTATATAGGAGACAGAGCCACTCCACGAATGCACGGAAAAAATGTGTAATCCATAGATGCTCTATAGACAGTAATGGTGTCATACCTACGCTGATGCCCCGGTTATGCAAGATACTGCCATTAGGGCAAGTTGGGTGTAGGCCCGAGAGACTTCTCTGTTCTATTTTTGCAGCTTCTGTGGTTTTATAATGATTTCCAAAGAAACAGTTTCAAAGTTTGGTGGTAAAATATTGGCCTCTGTGGAAATCATCCCAGAGAACCATTCCATGAGTTCTCTCCGCTATGCCCCGTGGAACGTTCACCCGACAGCAGATCCTTTTGGCTTCCCGTCAGAAAAGGGCTTGGCAGGTAAATGCCTAAAGTAGTTCTGTCTAAAATGACGTTCTACTGCAGCATCCACTATGACAGAGGAAAAGCAGAAGACAAACTCACAGTGAAGGCTTATCCGTCACCATCTTGCTCAGCTAATGGGAGGTGCATTTGTATTCTGTGAGCTGATACTGGCAGCGGGGGGGGTGGGGGGCGGCCTCCTGCCTAGTGGTTAAGGGAGACAGAGTCTATGCGGATAACGAGGGTTCGAACCCCGGCCCTGGGGACTTGAAAAACAAGCTGAGAGTTTGTGCGTGCATGCCCCAAACCCCGACAGGATGGAGAAACGGAGGACAAGGGATTGCAGCAATGAGCACAGTCCACGGAGAGTGGCTTTCTTTCTCTCTCTCTGGTAATTAAAAAGAAAGGAACAAAGCAGACAGCTGATGAATTTCCTGCCTAGCCCGTTTTCTCTTTGGAGGCCCACAGCCCGCGTGAGGGGGGTTAGTGTGCCCCCCTCTGCAAGCCCGAGGCAGGCTCCGGCTCCCCTTTCTCACCTAACCAGTAACCCGGAAGCTCGGACCCGTGCTTTATTGCATCTGGGTTCGGAAGCGGCCACTTGGGCTGTTTTCTCTGTGACCGTATGGCCAGAAAGGCTTCTTGTGAACTCTCGCTGAATAATTAATTTTGAGTGTTCAATAATTCACTAGGCCCGGACTGTGTGATTGCTGGGACTGAAGAATTAATTTGCTGGATGGCTTTTCTTTCTTCGCCTTTGCTGGGGGAAGGGCTGGGCCTCGTGGAGTGGAATATAACCAAGCAGTCGCTAACTGGGCCGGAGTTGTCTGTCTCAGCGATATCTGATCCCTTCTAGGCTGCAGGATGGCCACCATCGTGTCCCTCGGTTCCTTCACCGGCAGTCACATCTTGCTCCTGGGTGACTTTTTTTTTTTTTTTTGAGAGGTTTTTGCTATAGGGCGCGTGCGCTCTCTGGAAAGACAGAGAGAGACAGAGAGACAGAAAGTGAGAAATCACCCCCCGGGGGGATGACCACGCCGCAATCCCTTCTCCTCCATTCTCCTCTTGGCACCTTGGGCACGCATGCACACGCGCCCAGCGTGAGTTTAAGCCATCAGGTCCGGGACGTGAACCGCGGTCCACTACATAGGAGTCCAGTGACATAGCCATTACGCCAACTGCTGGTCCCGCTTCTGTATGATTTTTGATAGGCGGGCTCCACATAAAGTCCAAACATGATCCCAGGGCTTGCCACGTGCTGTAGTGGCTGTGGAACCAGATCTCATGTCACCAACCAGACGTGGAATCCTAACGGCAATTTAAACCTCTGCCCCGGTGGCTTGAAAAACATGCTGAGCCGAGGTAGAGGGATGCTTTTCCCCTGTCTCTTTCTTTCTCTCCAGCAAGGACATGGCCTTCTGGCAAAAACAAAGCCAAACAATTCTCAGAATAAACGTCAGCAAACAAGCACCCACAGACCAAATCTAGCCCCCTGCCTGTTGCTATAAATACATTAAAAAAAAAAATCATTTTAGTGGGCCCAGCCGGTGGAGTGGTGGTTAAGGGTGCTGGATGCCCACATGGCTGACTGTGGTTTGAGTCCTGGACCTGGTGGCTTGCGTTCTCACTTTCCCTTTCTCTCTCTCTCTCTCTCTGTCTCTCTCTGATCTAATTAAAAAATAATAACAAATGGAATTAAATAAAGAAGTACTTTTTTACATTATTTAATTTATTTATCGTTTAATTTGCTACAGGGTATGTGTGCTCACCAGAGTGGCAGAAGCAGAGAGAGAGAAGGAAAGTGAGAAAGCAAGATGCCAGGTCTGGGACTGGAACTGAGGTCAGCCATATGGGAGTCCAGAGCCTTAATCGCCATGCTGCCTGCTGGCTCCCCAGTAAATAAAGTTTTATTGGCACACAGCCATTACATCGTTTGCTGCTCCCCAAAGCCCTAAAGTATTTATCCCCTGAATTTTTACCGAGAAAGTTTACCAACCCCTGGCTTAGAAGGCTATTTGAGGGGCCACGAGGTGAAAAAGTGAGGTGCTAGATTCCAACATGGTCAACCATGGTTCACATCCTGGACCTGGTGGCTTGCTTTCACTTTCCGTTCCTCTCTTTCTCTGTCTCTCTCTAGTAAACTTAAAAAAAAAATAGCAACAAATTAAGTTAAATAAATAACTCTTAAAACAAAAGGAAAAGAATTAACTAGAAAAGAAGAAGGCTATTTGAGCCATCTGTTCTCCTCCGTTTAGAGCAGGTTGGTTAAAGCAACATGGTGGAACCTGGCCTTAAGAGGGCTGTGATTCACTGCTCTTGTTCACCTTAGGGATGGGAGGGGGGGAAGAAAAAGAAAAGACGAGAAGCAAATGATGACAATCACTTCCGGAGTTGTGGGTCTGAGACTATCCGAGATTAGGATCTGACTGAGCAGGAATCAGCTCCTCCACTTCAGTCGGTTCGACTGGTCTACCTGCCGGAGCGAGGAGGTGACTAATAGCAGATGCGCATCTCTGCCTGGCTCTTCCTGGCTGTGGTGTGTCTGATAGAAGGCAGTCATTCTCCCTGCTCTGCTGGGCTCTTGGGGGTGGGTCATAAGTGCTAATGTTTTTTTAAAGGTTTTTGCTGTAGGGCATGTGCACTCTCCAGAGAGGAGAGAGACAGAGAGAGACAGAAAGAAGGAAAGTGAGAAATCATCCCTCAGGGAAGACGGCTGCACCACAATCCCTTCTCCTCCATTCTCCTCCTGGGATTTTGGGTGTACACACATGCAATTGGCATGATTTTCAAGCAGCTGGGTCTGGGACTCTCAACTGCAGTCAGCCATGTGAAAGTCCAGTGCCTTAACTACCATGCCACCTGCTGACTCCAGGGCTAATATTTCCTTCCTTCCTTCCTTCCTTCCTTCCTTCCTTCCTTCCTTCCTTCCTTCCTTCCTTCCTTCCTTCCTTCCTTTCTTTCTCTCTCTCTCTCTCTCTCTCTCTTTCTTTCTTTCTTTCTTTCTTTCTCTCTCTCTCTCTCTCTTTCTTTTTTCTTTCTTTTTTTAAAGAGAGATTTTTGCTATAAGGAGGGTGTGCTCACTGGAGAGACAAACAGCCAAAAAGCAAGGAATCACCGCCCCTCCCGAGGAGAGGGGATGGCCACAGTGCAATCACTTCTCCATTCTCCTCTTGGGATCTTGGACACGTCTGCACACGAGCCCAGAGTGAATGTTAAGTCTCCGGGGTCCGGGACTCAAACCACCGTCAATTCTGTGGGAATCCAGTGACATAACCAAGTGCTAATGTTTTTTAATTGCCAGAGGGCACGTGTGCTTTTCGGAGAGAGAGAGAGAGAGAGAGAGAGAGAGAGAGAGGAGAGAGAACCTCCAATGAGACGTGGTCACGCAGCAATCCTTTCTCCTCCATTTCTCTGCTTGGTTGGGATCTGGGGCACACACGTGGGTGTACCCAGCCTGCTTTTCAAGCCGCTGGGCTGGGATCAGAATGAAGCTGGCCATGTGGGATCCGGCGGCCTTCACCACCAGGCTTCCGCCTGGCCCGTGCGTGTTCTAACTGCTGTGAGCAAAGCCCTTCTCCTGGCGCCTGGCGCGTGGTGAGCAGAAGGCAGTTTGGTTGATTTTGTCGCAGTAATGACTATTTCCCTGAGGTAAGCCGGCTCATCGGGTGCTCTGCAACTCCCACCGGAGGTCACAGTCCTGCTCATCGGTAACCCGACAGCCTCGTCTGTGTCCACACGGCCCAAGGGAAGACAGAAGGTAGCCCCGCTTCTTGGAGGAGTTGGGACCTGTTTTTTCACGTGGTCTGAAGTCCTGTCTCCAACAGCAGAAAGCCAGAGCGCTCTGGGATAAACGGAGTCATGCGTAACAAAGAAATCTAAGGAGTGCATGCGTAAGCTCCACATCACCGGGGTTGTGAGGGGGAGAAGAAAAGGTGAATGAGAAAAGTCCTTTCTGGAACATCGCTGGCCGAAAGCAGAAATCCATGCCTGGCCCTTGACCTCTTCCTCTTCCTTATCTGCACGGACACCAGCTCTCCAAGCCCCGTCTGACCTTTCAGATAGTTCCTCCATATCTCCATCTACAGACTTCCTCTCCTTATCCGCCTCTATTCCACCATAGTTTTTGTTTTTTAAGAGAGATTTTTGCTATAGGGCGCGTGTGCTCACGGGAGAGATAGAGAGACAGAGAGTGAGAAATCAACCCCCAAGGAGGATGGCCAGCTGCAATCCCTTCTTCTCCATGTACCTCTCAGGATTTTGGGCATGCACTCATGTGCCTTTGGCATGAGCTTTAAGCCACCAGGTCTGGGACTCAAACCATGGTCAGCTTCGTGGGAGTCCAGTGACGTACCCATTATGCCATCTGCTGGTCCCACTCTATCATCATTTTTCTCCATAATTAAAGGGTCTTAACTGCACTCTCTGAGCCTCGTCTTCTCACCTCCAATCCACAGAACAAGAGCAATCAATTAAGCACACATTCTGTACTATCATGCTCCCTTTTAAAAAAAATTATTGTAGGGCCAGTCTCATAGTACAGGGGCTAAGGGAGCTAGATCCCATATGGCTGACCAGTGTTTTCATCCCAGCCCTGGTGGCCTGAAAATCAGACCAGGCTCTTGTGTGTGCATGCCCCAAATCCTAGCAGGGTGGAGACAGGATTTACAGCATGGCCACGCCCACTGGAGGCACTTTCTCTCTCTCTCTCTCTCTGGCAAGTATGTATTGCCTTGTGGCAATAAAACAATGCACATCAAAACTTTTATGGTAAAATACACATGGCATAAAATGACCATTGGTGACATTTAGTACATTCACAACGTTGTGCAAGCACCAATGATCTACGTACAGGGTAATCCCATCAGCTCCAAAGCAAACCTCACGCCCATGAAATAGTCACGCCCCATTCTCCCCTAGCCCCTCCCTGGGAGCTGCAATCGGGATCTGCTGACTGCACAGTTCATGTGATCAGAATCACACGGTATGGTTGTGTGTCTGACTTCCTTCACCGAGCGTAATATTTTCGGGGTTCATCTACATCATGGCGCATATCAGTAGAGTTGACCCTTGAGCAATGTGGGCATTGACTAAAACATAGTCGAAAATTCAAATATACCTTCTGACACCCCCCAAACTTAACTACTAATAGTCTATTATTGACCGGAAGACCTTCTCGATAACATAAAGAATCTCCTAATGCATATTTTATAGGCAATATGTACTACATACTGTATTATTTTAAAGGGTTTATTTATTTAATTCTACTTGTTGTTATTATTATTATTATTATTATTATTATTTTCAATTTGACCAGAGAGACAGACAGAGAAAGGGAAAGCAAGAAAGCAAGCTGCCAGGTCCAGGATTGGAACCGAGGTCAACCACGTGGGAATCCAGAGCCTTTAACCAACACGCCACCTGCTTTGTATTCTTATAATAAAGTAAGAAAGAGAGAGGAGATGTTGTATGAAAGTCATGAGGAAGAGGACATGCATCTACAGTACCGTGCTGTACTTGCCAGTAGAGTTACTGAGAAAAGAACTGCATGTAGGTCCATGCCCTGCAGACCTGCACTGTGTTGTTCAAGAAATGGGCACACTTAGTCTCTCTCTCTCTTTCTCTTTCTTTCTTTTCTTCTTTCTCTCTTTCTCTCTTTCTTTCTTTCTTTCTTTCTTTCTTTCTTTCTTTCTTTCTTTCTTTCTTTCTTTCCTTCTTCCTTCCTTCCTTCCTTCCTTCCTTCCTTCCTTCCTTCCTTCCTTCCTTCTCTCTCTCTCTTTCTTTTTTCCTCTCTCTGCTTTCTTTCTCTTTCTTTCTTTCTCTCTCTCTCTTTTCTTCCTTTCTATCTCTCTCTCTCTTTCTCTTTTTTTTTGAGACATGATCTCTTAGTGTTGCCCAGACCTTGAACTCACCGTCCTCCTGTCTCAGCCTCCCAAGTAGCTGGGATTACAGGTGTGTGCCATGACACCCCGCTGGTTCTTTTTATACCAGAATGATCTTCCATTATGACACCACATGTTGTCTCTCCATTCGTCTGTTGAGTAACATTTGGACTGTTTCTATTTTTTTTTTTCTGCTGCAACCCATGCTTTCTAAGCATGTTTGTGCTCAGATATTTGATTGAGGACCCATGTTCAGTTCTCCTGAGGTCCAAATCCAGGAGTGGAGTGGCCGAGTCGTGTGGCAAGTCTGTGTGAAACTATTGGAGGGACCACCAAATGACATTCCACAGTGCCTGCACATTTTACGGTCCCCCTCACGTCCCTCCACAGCTTGAAACAATGACTTCCCATTGTCCTCTAGATGATGTTCATATCGATAGTTCAAAGCTTATTTAAAGAAAAAGAGTGAGTGAAGGAGAGGCAGAGACAGAGAGACAGCACACACGGCAGTCTCGACAGCATGACCCCCTCCCAGCCTTAGCCTGCCCTGGATCACGGGCACGCGCGTGCTAGTGTTCTCGGGGAGGTCTCTGAGTACGAACCCAGACTTCCCCACGTGTCAGCCTTGCAGTGCCGTGTTACCTTCCTGTCCCAGCAGCCCTATTTTTAGCACGATTGACAAGATTTTCGAGATCTGGCTCCTTCTCCGTGACTTCCCCTCCCCTCGATTTGGCGTTTTTTACTCCCGAAATAATCCTCATCATGCTCTTTCATTTTTTACATATGTGTGTATTTAAAGAATCATTTATTTTTAATTTTATTTATTCGTTCATTTATTTTAACTTGACAAGAGAGAGACAGAGAGAGAGAAAGAAGGAAAGTGAGAAAGCACCAGGTCCGAGAGTCAAACCGTGGTCGGCCATGTGGCAGTGTCCTGTGCTTTACCAACCATGCAGCCCGCTGGTTCCACTGAGCATGCTCTTTCGCTGGCCTGTCTTCTGTTCTCTCCCTCTGGAACTCTCAGTACGTCTCTTCACCTGTCTAAGCCACTCGCCCTCTTGACCTTTCTCTAGGAAGCCTCCCCTGGTGCCTCAGATCCCTGGCAGGGTCCCTGTTAGGTGTCCTCCTGATTACGGCTTGCACCGTGCTGTTCCGGAATTCCTTTCTCTTGGGCTGGTTTCACCCACCAAATTGTAACCTCCACGAAAGCAGGAGTAATGCCTGTCTCACTGGCCTTGCTTACCTAGTTCTCAGCACAGAGAAGGGAATCCGTAAGTATCTGAATGATGGGGCCGGGCGGTGGTGCCATGGTCCAATGCAACGCTCTGCAAGGCTGGCCCTCATGGGGAGGCTCTGGGTTCACCTCTGGAGACCTCCCTGAGTACACTAAGGATGCACGTGCCAGTGGTCTGGGGCTGGCTCAGGCTGTGCGTGTGTCACGGCATCAAGACCTATTGGGGGTGCTGTCTCTCTGTCTCTCTCACTTATGGAAGAAATCAATACATTTTTCAAATGTAAGGAACAGTTGAATGATCCAGCTGTAGTCCTAGTCACATTGCCTGTGGCCCCAGTCACACGGGAGGCTGAGGTGGGAGGATTATAGCTTACTGGTACCGTGTCTGTAAAAACAAACCAAAGGTCCAGCAGGTGGCGTAGCGGTTAAACTGCTGGACTCCCAAGTGGCCAACTGCGGTTCGAGTCCCTGACCCAGCAGCTCGAAACTCACGCCGGGCGCATGTGCGTGCGTGCCCAAAATCCCCAGAGGAGAATGAAGGAGGAGGGATTGTGGCATGGCCATTCCCCTTGTGGGGGAGGTGATTTCTTTTTTCCTATCTCTCTTGTCTCTCCAGTGAGCGCACATGCCCTATACCAAAATCTCTAAATAAATAAAACAAGACAAATGAACCAAGCTATACATACCTGTACATATTATATATATTTGCAAGAGTTAAATACATCACATTGTGGGGAGTGCCTGAATCTGAGCCGAACAATGGTGACCTTGAAAGACGAGCGGAGCCCGGACTCCCTTGTCTGGGCCCATGCGGGCACAGCCAGCGGAGGTTGAAGGAAGCTGTTTCAGCCAGGGAAGGGCAGCGGGGCTTATTTAGAACTGCAAGCTGCTGCACAGCTACCATGGCCAATAGGAAACACCCACTTTGACCTTCCTCTGCTCCCTGCCCCACTGCCCTGTGAAAGAATGAACCTGAAACAGCTCAGGGGTGTGGTCTCCACCAGAGACGCACGGTCCACCTGACGCCCGCTTTTCTTCTACTCTTGTGTCTGTCTGTCTGTTCTTTTCCTAAATCCACTGCCTGTGCCACTTGGTGTCCGCATGCCCCCGTATATAATTACGCTATTAATTATATACAGTGCATACATAATATATATGTACTCAAACGAATCAAACTGCCAGGTGCAATCATTACCCCAAGACTAAACCCAGACAGAGACGATTAAAAGGCTTAGCATGCATTTAATCCTGACACGAGTGACCTTGTTTCTGGCTGTCATGCCCCATCCCTCACACGCACACAACCTCCCTCTTTCTGCGGCTTCATGGTTACACATGTCTCGATGGTGTTTCACGGGAAGGGGGTACTTAGACACCATGCCACACTAATCAAAACGGGATGGTTTGGCACGTAACTATTTAAAAATGTAATGTGGTTAGGTGAGTACTTCTGTGAAAAATTCGATTCCTGTCTCTCTGGCTACGTTTTTTTCCAAAATGTTAAACTAGCTACCTCCAGATGAACCAGCAGTTAGCGTAATGGCTATGTTGCTGGATTCCCACGGAGTCGACTGTGGTTTGCGTCCCGGACCCGGTGGCTTAGAACTCACACCGGGTGCGTGTGCGTGCGTGCCCAAGATCCGGAGAGGAGAATGGAGGAGAAGGGATTGTGGTGTGACCATCCCCCCTGGGGGGTGATTTCTCGCTTTCTGTCTCTCCGTCTCTCTCTGTCTGGCGAGCGCACGTGCCCTATAGCAAAAACCTCTCAAAAAAAAAAAAAAACCCAAACAAAAAAAAATTAGCTACCTCCATAATGAGAGTTTCCTTTTTTTTTTTTTTTTGGTTATTTTCTTTTTCATCGAAAATCATTACTGTTTGGGGAAATGAGTGTTGTTTAACTCTTACGTGAAAAGAACACTGTGTGTGTGTGGTTTTTAAAATTTTTTGGTCGTTGTCGTTAAGGGTTTTACCATGGGGCACATGTGCTCACTAGAGTTGAGAGAGACAGTGAGAGGGAAAGTGAGAAATAGCCCTGAGGGGGCACTGGCCATGCTGCAATCACTTCTCCTCCAGTCTCTTCCTAGGATTTTATGCAGGTATGCACACGCACCCAGCATGATTTTCAAGCCACCAAGTCCAGGTCTCAAATCATGGTTGGCCATGCGGGAGTTGAGCACCCTAACCACCATGCCACCTGCTGGCCCTATCTGTGTATATATATATACATATAATTTTTTTTAAGAGAGATTTTTGCTATAGGGCACACGCGCTGCCTGGGAGAGACAGATATAAAAAAAGCAAAAAAATCACCCCCTTTCCCCCCCCCAGGAAGGATGGCCATGCTGCAACCCATTCTCCTCCCGGGATCTTGGGCATGCATGCACGTACACATGAGGTTTTTTATTTATTTTATTTTTTCTTTTTTTTGGGAGAGGTTTTTGCTATAGGGCGCGTGCGCTCGCCAGACAGACAGAGAGAGACAGAGAGACAGAAAGCAAGAAATCACCCCTCAGGAGGGATGGCCACGCCGCAATCCCTTTTCCTCCATTCTCCTTTCGGGGTCCTGCATGCACACGTGCCCAATGTTGCGTTGCGCGTGAGTTTTAAGCCACTGGGTCCAGGACTCGAACCGCAGTTGACTACGTGGGAGTCTGGCGATGTAATCATTATACCTTCTGCTGCTTCCCCTACATCTATTTTTAGTAATTGAAAAGTCTGCTGGTTTTGAGTATTTAAAAAATAATTTTCAGATGACCCCTTTCGGGTGCTCATGGGAGTAGAGAAGATGAAAATCTTTTAAAGTGTTTGTATCAGTCAGCTTTTGCGGTTTTGACAAATGGTTTCAAACTTTTATGTCTTTAAACAGCCACCATTGGGGGCTGGCAGGTGACATGGTGCTTAAAGGCACTGGACTCCCACATGGCCAACCATGATTCGAGTCCTGGACCTGGTGGCTTGCTTTCTCGTTTTCCCTCTCACTCTGTCTCTCTCTCTGGTCAAATTAAAAAATAATAATAAATAATAAATAAAATAACTCTTAAAAAAAAAGAAAACAAAACAAAATGAAGAAGCCAACATTGGGACCAGCGGGTAGTGCAGAGGTTAAGGCACTGGACTTCTACATGGCCAGATGTGGTTTGAGTTCTGGACCTGGTGACTTGCTTTCTCACTTTTCTTCTCTTTCTCTCTCTGTGTCTCTCTCTGGTGAGTGCATATACTCTATAGCAAATTGAAAAATAATAGTAACAATAGATAAAATGAAACAAATAACTACTAAATTAAAAAGTAAAAGAAAACAACCACTATTGGGACCAGCCACATGGCATGGTAGTTAGATCCCATATGGCCAATTGTGCAGCTTGAAAAACATGCTGGGCGTTTGTGCGTACATGCCCAAAATCCCAACAGGAGACTGGAGGAGAATAGTTGGCTACGAGGTTATTTGCCCCAGGGGGCGGTTTCTCACTTTCTCTCTCCTTTTTTCTCTCTCTGGTGAGTGTATGTACCCTGCAGGAAATTAAAACAAAACAGAACAGCCGCCATTGATTTAGCTCCTGGGTCTGAGGTCAGTAGTTTGGGCTGGGCTGGGCTCAGCCAGGCGGTTCTTCTGGTAGTGGCTGTGCTCAGTGTGCACTGCTGTTTATTTTCTTCCTTTCACACATCGAGCTACTCAGGTATGCCGTTCGCAGGATCTGTGACACTCAGTGAAGGGCCAAGGTTGGAGGTGATTTTCAAGAGGAATGCATTTTGTCCACAAATGGTCATGCTGGAAGGCAGAAACCCAGAAGTTCATTTCATTGTCCTCCGCCACGCCGTACTTTCTGGCTCCTTCCGTGAAGCCTGATTGCAAACGCTCCTGGTAATCCAAGCTAGCCGTTTTGTCCTGAAACTTGCGATGAGTGGAGAAGCAGGCTTGATGTGTTTCTGCAAATAAGCAGGAAAATCCTTGTGGACATTCATGAGAGGGTTAACATTACTGCAGAAAGCATCCAAAGATGTTAGGAACCTCATCCTCAACTCTTGCGGAACAAATCCCTCGGTATGTATTTTGAGAATGAATATGGATTGGGGTTGGACAATCGCTGAACAGAAAGGGATAGAAAGATTTAATTGGCCATAGTGAACCATCACGGCCTGTTGCACGTTTTCAGAAGTTAGAGCAAAAGACGTGGGTACGCTTCCTTGCTAAAAGCGGAGCGATCCGCCTGAACACTCGGAAGAAAAGCATGATGAGAAGCAGATTTCTGAAGTACCTTTAAAAATCTAGCTGATTTTGTTTTTATCATTTACCTATTACATATAATACCGATTTCCCCATCTGCTACAATCGAAGTAAATTATGTTTAAAAAAAAAATCCACCAGAGATGCCAAGAGATAGTAAAAGAATGATTTCAACTCCGAGCGCGTACATTAAGTTTTAATGCTAACAGCTAATAATTCTGACATTCAAATTCCATTTGCACTTATGGAAAGATATATCTTCTCAGCAGGGGGCCCATAATACGTTTTCTCAGGGACAATTTCAGCAAATGCTCTCAGTAAGATGTTTTTTCCAGAAGTCATTGATTCTATGAGGTGGAGAGTTGTCATGGCTGAGAAGGAGGAGTTGAGATTCCCCCAGAGAGAGGCTAAAGATCCAGACACAGGGAGAAAAGCGGGAGAAACCCAGATGGTCCTCTCCCAGCCCCCACTGAGAATCAATATTGAATCTTTTCTGCTTGGGAACACTGGTGCAGTTAAAACCCAGACTAGAATGCATGGTCCCCAGGCCGGTTCCCTTCTCTTGCCATATTTTCTGCAAAGATATTATTTTCAGACGGGCCAGGTTTCTGTTTTGTAGGGCCATGGATTTAAGCTTCTACATGTGACATTTATGAACCAAATACGGAAAAAAAAAAAGTACATCTTGTTTCTATCTAATTTCAGTGCCTGTATTAGTCTCTCTGGGAAAGTTTGTCAAAACTGCACTCTGTTTTTGGACCATGGGAGACTGATCTCTGTTTACCTCTGCAGCCATGAGCAAAACAAACAAAACAGACAAAGAAACAAAGCCCAGGCTCCGTCTTGCCAGATTCTTCTTCTTCTTTCTTCTTCTTCTCCTTCTCCTTCTCTCTTCTTCTTCTTCATCTTCTTCTTCTCCTTCTTCTTTTTCTTTTTTTGGAGAAGCTTTTGCTATAGGGCACATGCGCTCGCCAGAGAGATAGAGAGAGACAGAGAGACAGAAAGCGAGAAATCGCCCCCCAGGGGGGATGGCCACGCCGCAATCCCTTCTCCTCCATTCTCCTCTCGGGATCTTGGGCACGCACGCACACGCGCCCGGTGTGAGTTTAAGTCGCCGGGTCTGGGACTTGGACCGTGGTCGACTACGTGGGAGTCCAGCGACATAGCCATTACGCTAACCGCTGGTTCCCCCAGATTATTATTTTAAAATATCATTTAGAGGTTATTTTATTTTTGATAGACAGTGTGTACATATGAAAAGAGGGAGAGAGGCATCCTCTGCGGGGTCATGACCTGGTTCCCTTTCCTCGACCCTCCAGCTCATCAGCATCATGGGTGTCCATGTATGCACCCGGCATGTCTTCAGGTTGACCCAGGAATCCAAACCCAGAGTCAATCATGTGGCTTCCAGCACTGCAGTTCAGTTTGCTACCAACTGAACCACCAGGCGGGGCCTTCAAAATGGTGACCGGAGGCTGGTAGGTGGTGTGGTGGTTAAGGTGCTAGACTCCCACATGGTTGACCGCAGTTCGCGTCCCAGACCTAGTGGCTTACTTTCTTACTTTCCCTCTCTCTGTGTTTCTCTCTGTGGTCAGATTAAAAAATAAATAAAGAAAAAGAAAAAGAAAAAGAAACAAATAAAGAATGAAATGAAATAAAATAATTCTTAAGAAAACCCAGTGATTGATCCAAGTTTCTTTATGCCCTAGCTGTAAGTTAGATAACTGTCTAGTTTTCGGGTTCTCAAAAGCAAACCCAAGGCAAGGTCTGGGTACAAGGTGTTTATGTACAAGGTGTTTACGAGCAAAGTCCAGGAGACAGCCTCAGGGGAGTGGGGAAGGGAGAGGCGAAGGCAGGCAGCCGGGGAAGGGGGATGACGAAGCCAACAGCTGCTATGAGCCACGGCAGCCTCACCTCCCTAGGGCCCTCTGGGAGATGGTGCAGGACACGTCTGGAGTTAGCCCATCTCTGGAGTGAGAGTTGGGGTGCTTATACAGCCACTCCAAGAGCCACTTGTGGAGCACTATTTCCAGAAATTCCAGCTCTTTAGTCCTCGTGGCTCGTTTCACACACACGCTAAATATCTTCGTTCATGAGTGGCGAGGAACCCTAGGTAGAACCCAACAGCATCAGCTCCCAGGCTGTCCTCATGGAAGCCCTTAGGAAGACCAGTGGTGGAGGGACACGTGAAGCACCGTTCTTTTTTGTTTTGTTTCGTTTATTTGTTTCATTGGTTGAAAAGGGCGTGTGCTCTCCCTGGGTAGGGACACCGAGAGTTGGAAAGTGAGAAGGCACCTCCCTTGCGGGACGATCATGCTACAATCCCTTCTCCTCCGTCTGTCCTTGTGCGATTGTGGGCATGCGTGCACATGTGCCACATGCATGTATCAGGCCCCCAGGTCTAGGACTCCAACCATAGAGCTGGCCATGAGGGATCCGGCCACTTTAACCACCACATCAGAGGCTTACAGAGGGCTTGTGTGCTTGCAGGAGAGAGACAGAGAGACAGTGAAAAAACAAAAACATTGAATTAGATCAAATTAGGCTCTAGGACACAAAAGCACCAAATAACAGTGACTTACATCATTTCTCTCTCAAAGAAAAGTTGGAGCCAAGGCTCAAGGTTCATAGGCAGTTTTGGCAAACGGCAGAAGCGAGGCCCTTTGCACCTGGCCGCTTAATCATCCTTGATTCAGCAGTGTCCACCTGTAGTCCAAGATGGCGATTCCGGGTCCGCTCATAACATCGCAAGCCAGAGAAGCGAAGAGGAAGCGGGAGCTGTCGTGTCTCTCCCTCTGCCCCGAACGAAGGCACGTGTTGAAACCCCTAACCCTCAACGCGATGGTAATAGGAGGCAGGGCCTCTGGGAGGGGACCAGGTCATGGGAGTGGGGGCCTTCCGAGGGAGTAACGCCTTTATGAGGGGAGATGTGAGAGAGTGTGTCTCCCCTCGGCTGTCTGCCAAGGGAGGATGCAAGAAGATAGCCATCTGCAATCCTGGAAGTGGCCCCTCGGCAGATGTGCAAGGACCTGCCCCACCTCCACCTTGCACTTCCAGTGTCTGGGGGGCTGGGAGAAGTAAGTTTCATTGTTTAATTGTTTCATTGTTTAAGCCTTCCTGTCCATGGCAGCTTATCTGGGCATGTGTCTGGTGTGTTTTTCAAGCCGCCAAGGCTGGTATTCCAACTGTGGTCAGCCATGGGAGGTTGGGCTCCCCTAGCCATCGGGCTGCAGGGCTAGCTGCACCTCTGTTTTCTGTCTACATGGGAGCGGAGGAGGTGGTAAGGCCCAGGGAGTGGACTGAGACAGACTCGGGGCTGTCCTTCGGGGAGGCATGTGCAGAGAGTGTGAGTACCACCAGTTTCCCTGTATTCGAGATGTCTGAGCTAGAAAGAGGCCAGCTGGAGGCTGATTTGGGGACTGGTGCTCCTGGACCTTGCTTGGGGCCCATCCAGACCCCAGAAGAGCAGCCTGGAAGTTCTCCTCAGGGTGTCCGGGTGAGGCTGGAGTTTGGAGTGGATTACAAACCACCAGAGCTGAGTATAAAAGAGGAAAGTGAGTGGGAGCCTGGGCCTCTAACCCGGGCCTCAAGAGGGAGAGTGAGTTGGGACTAGCAGTTAGCATAATGGCTATGTCGTTGGACTTCTATGTAGCGGACTGCAGTTCGCGTCCCGGACCCGGTGGCTTAAACTCATGCCAGGCTCATGTGCGTGCGTGCCCAAGATCCCGAGAGGAGAATGGAGGAGAAGGGATTGTGGCATGGCCATCCCCCCTGGGGTGATTTCTTGCTTTTTATCTCTCTGTCTCTCTCTGTCTTTCTGGCAAGCGCACGTGCCCTATAACAAAAACCTCTCCAAAAAAAAGAGAGAGAGAAAAAAAAAAAGAAGGAAAGTGGGCCATGAGCGTAGTGAGTTGTCCCCACCAGAGCCAGGGCTCTCCACGATGCAGCAGCTCCGGTTTGGCTGGGCCAGCCCAGGGCCACAGGGTAGGGGAGGGCTGAGCACATTCAGGCTCAACTCTGAGGTGGGCGGAGCCTGTAGGCACTGAACAGGGCCAGGAGGAGCAGCCCCTGTACAGGATTCACACCTGGAATGTCCATCCGAATCACTTGGAAGTGCAGAGCAGAGTGGCCTTCACTCACGGAGGTCTTCATTCAGAACAGGTGGGCCGGAGGCTCCTCCCGTCTGCAAGTTCACAGGTGAGGCTGCTGCTGCCGGCCGGGCGCCGCACTGAGGGAACCAGGGCTGCTGCGTTCTCTTACACGGAGCTTTCTGCCCTGGCTGCATATTCCCATCAGCGGGGAGAGGAGAAGCCCAGCACGATTTCCGCTTCCAGTCCAGGTAGACCATGACTGCTGCAACAAAAGGGGCAAAGCCCAGAAAGCCGAGTTTGCTTGATTGAGGTTTATTTATTTCTTTTTTCCATGAGAGAGACAGAGAGAGGAAAAGAGAGCCAGAGAGCCAGAGAGACATCTTCACATCGCGATCCACCCTAGCCTCAGCCAGCCTGGTGTATGTGTATGCCCAGGGAGGCGTCAGGATGTGAACCCAGGCCCACACAGGTGCAG
>NW_006159697.1:927540-942676 GCF_000334495.1 Tupaia belangeri chinensis
ACTGCCGGACCGATACATCACGTTTCAAAAGGCAGCAGCGAAATGTGGAAGCAGAGGGCAAGAAGGGCTGAAGTCCCGGAGAGGGAAGAGCCTGTCCCAGCGGAGATGGCTGTTCTAAAAAACCACAGGTAGGAACCAGCAGTTAGCATAATGGCTATGTCGCTGGACTCCCAAGTAGTCGACTGCGGTTCGAGTCCTGGACCCAGAGGCTTAAACTCACACCGGGCGCATGTGCGTGCGTGCCCAAGATCCTGAGAGGAGAATGTTGGAGAAGGGATTGTGGTGTGACCATGCCCTCTGGGGGGTGATTTCTCACTTTCTGTCTCTGTCTGTCTGGCGAGCGCACACGCCCTATAGCAAAAACCTCTCCAAAAAAAAAGAAAAAAACCCCAAAACACAGGTACACCCGGCTCCACCCCTGGCAGATGGGACCAGAAACCCTGGGGAGTCCATCTCCATGTCAGCATCTGCATTTTCCCAGGACTCCCAGTTTATTCTAAGGTACAGCCAGGGTGGGAAAACAGACTCTTCTCTGGCAGGATTGGTTGAGCATGTATCTGGGATCTCCTGGGGGTCTGATCGTGCATAAACGAATGAGCAGGACAAGAGGGCAGGTGTTTCCCAGCATTCGCTGCTGTCGGAGGAAAGCTAGGGGAGCAGGTGTCAGAATGTTGGGGCCCATCTGGCTTTGGGACAAGCGCTGACGTTCCTTACTCTGATTGTCCCAAGCCAGCTGAATCCTTCCTGTCCCTGCTACGTGGTCATTGGGAGAGTGGTCACCTAATAGCACCGTTCATTTTCATAGGGCTTTCTTCCTTACTCATTCCTGTATGTCCGGATTCCAGCACAGGGCTTAGCAAATGACAGGTGTTGGGACCACCAGTTAGCGTAATGGCTATGTTGCCGGACTCCCATGTAATCGACCCTGGTTTGAGTCCCGGACCCGGTAGCTTAAACTCACGCTGGGCGTGTGTGCGTGTGTGCCCAAGATCCCGAGAGGAGAATGGAGGAGAAGGGATTGCGGCGTGGCCATCCCCCCCTGGGGGGGGGTGATTTCTCGCTTTCTGTCTCTCTGTCTCTCTCTGTCTTTCCAGAGAGTGCACGTACCCTATACCAAAAACCTCTCAAAAAAAAAAAAAAAGAAAATGACAGGTGTTCAGTGCGTGTTTGCCGACTGAATACCAGTGATCCCCATTCTGGCTCCATGCTGCTAGCTCAGTGCTTCTCACCTTGGGGGATTCGCACCCCCGGAGATATTCACCAATGTCTGCAGTCTGATGGTCACAGCTGTGGGGTGTAGGGGAGATGCCGCTGGCATCCAGAGACTAGAGGCCAGCAATGTTGCTCGGCATCTCACCATGCACAAGACGCACCCCTCTCTCCCAGCCCAGCAGACTGATCTGGTCTCAAACATTTGTGGCGCTGAGGGCAAGAAATCCTGCCAGGACTGTTGTCCATGCATGTCTCACTGGGAGCATCGTACTTCTTTGTTTAGAGATTTTTGTTATAAGGCATGTGCGCTCACCAGAGACAGAGAGAGAAACGGAAAGCAAGAAATCACTCTTAGGGGGATGGCCACGCCACAATCCCTTCTCCGCCATTCTCCTCTTGTGATTCTGGGCATCCACGTCCACCCACCTGGTATGAGTTCGAAGCTACCGGGTCTGGGACTCGAACCATGGTCAGCCATGTGACAGCCCAGCAATGTAACCATTCTGCCATCTGCTGGTCCCAGAAGCGTGGCCCTTCTGCTGTGCCCTCAGACCATGGCCTAGGGGGCTCCTGTAGACGAAGAATGCTAGTGCAACTCCTCCTGTTCCCTCGACCCCCTCCCTGCAGGCTTCCTTGCTGCCTCTCCGAGGATATTTGTGGTGTTAGCGTTCTTGGCGTTGACCGTGTGCAGGCGCAGGCCGGCTCACGCCGAGCATAGGTGCAGAGCTCGGTGCTGAGAGATGGAAACCTGTGTGTTCTGAGGGTTGGGTCACCTCAGAGCTCTACCTCAATTCCAAGAAACTGTTCTCACCTCATCAGCAGCCCTCCTCCTGCTAGCCTGCAAAGGCCTGCCTCTCCCTTCATCCCATCTCTCAATTGTTTGCCATGACTCACTTCTCAGGAGACAAAAGGAGCCCTGGCTCCAATAACTGCGTAAAACAAACAAACAAAAACAACAAACCACGCCTTCGCCTTCGTAGGAAAGGAGGGAGGCGATGAGGTGGAGGTAGCATTTTCCCACCATTGTACTGACAGGGATGCATTAGTCAGATCAGCTGGAAAGGTGGGGAAAGGTGTGAGAGGATGAAGCTGAGGAAGGACAAGGAAGTCTGGAACAAAGTGGCATGCATGGACTAGGGAGAGAGTCCTGCAGGTGAAGCTGGAGAGATGATTCTCTAGCGTGAGGGGGCAGACGGAAGGCTCTGTGAGCACTAGGCAGGGCTTTAAGCCCTCTGCATGTGTGGCCTCTCATGGAACTCTCAAGCCCTGTGAGATAGCTTCTACCACTGGCATCTGTATCAGTCAGCTCATGCCTCAATAATGCTGCGTAACAAGCACACACAATTTCTGTCACTGAACACATCACTCCTTTAATCTCTCTTATGTATCCCAAGCTCAACTGAGAGTCAGAGGACCTAGCATGGGCTCAGTAGGTTTAGCTCCAAGCTTTGCATTGGGCTAGGTGTGCTCCAGATCTCTCTCTTTCTCCTTGAACCAGCGGGCTAACAAGAGCAGGTTTATTTCCACAGCGATGGGAGGTCGGCAGGAGGGCCAACCACATTGCGCACTCATTTTAAGCTTCTCTTTGCATCTCGTCTTCTCACATTGGCAAATGGAAGGCACATTGCCACATCCTGAGTCAGGAGAAGGGGAAGTTCACTCTGCCCACTGGGGGTCCAAAGCAAGTCGTAGTGTCAAACCCAACACTCGGGGAGTGGGGATTATACTTCTCCCATAAAGGTCAGGGGGTTGTGGTGTTAGGAATGAAGAATTTGCCCAGCAATAATCTAACCTACCGCACGTTTGGTGCATGGAAACTGGGGCACAAAAAGGGACTGAGCAATTTGTTTGGGGGCATCAAAGGAATGGCCAGCTGAGATACGAACTGAAGTACCGTGGTTTGAGATCCTGCTTTGCAGAGCACCTCTCGATGTGACGCTGTTCTGCACTCACATCACCAGGTCATTGTGTCTTTTTATTTTTATTTTTTATTTTGGAGAGGTTTTTGCTATAGGGCGTGTGCACTCGCCAGAAAGACAGAGAGAGACAGAGAGACAGAAAGTGAGAAATCACCCCCCAGGGGGGATGGCCACACCATAATCCCTTCTCCTCCATTCTCCTCTCGGGATCTTGGGCATGCATGCACACACGCCTGGCGTGAGTTTAAGCCACCGGGTCCGGGACGTGAACCGCAGTCGACTACTCAGGAGTCCAGTGACATAGCCATTACGCTAACTGCTGGTCCCAGGCCATCATGTCTTGATTCTTCCTTCTTTTCCTGCTGTGGCAACACAGTTTCAAGGTAATCCCCAATGATCCTCACCCCGTATTCATGGAGTGAATGTTTTGTCTCCCCAGATTCTTATGTCGAACACCTAATTCCCAATGTGATGGTGTTTAGAGGTGGGGCCGTTGATGATAATAAGATTTAGATACGGCCATGAGGATATCCTGTGACTGGATTAATGTTCTTTTAAGAAAAAGAGGGGACCAGCAGATGGTGAAATGGTTCCATCAGTGGACTGCCGTGTGGTCAACCCTGGTTTGAGTTTCGGACCCAGGGGCTTAAAACTCATGCCGGGCACATGTGTGTGTATGCCCCAAATCCCGAGAGGAGGATGGAGAAGAAGGATTGTGGTGTGGCATTACCCCTGGCTGGTGATTTCTCGCTTTCTGTCTTCCTGTCTTTCCAGCAAGTGCATGTGCCCTATAGCAAAAATCTCCCTTAAAAAGTCAAAGAAGAAGAAGAGGATGAGACCATCACTCTTCACTGTCTTCACTGTGTCAGAGTACAGCAAGGAGGTGGCCATCTGTAAACCTTGAAGAGAGCCCTCACCAGGAACTTGATTGGCTGGCATCTGCTCTTGGACTCTAGCCTCCCCAACTGTGAGCAATCAATTGCTGTTGTTTAGAAGCAATTCCATTTATAGCATTTTTTTTTTTTTAAGGAACTGATGGTGCTGTGTCATCAGTGCATGGTAGATTTGAAAAACTGGGTCTTTGGGAAAGTCAGGACACATTTTTACATAGAAAAACAAAAAAATAGGAGCCAGCAGGTAGTGTGGTGGGTCAGGGCACTGGACTCTCATATGGCTGACCCTGGGTCAAGTCCTGGACCTGGCAGCTTGCTTTCTCACTTTCTCTCACTCACTCGCTTGCTCACTCTATCCCTCTCTGGTCAAATTAAAATAAAGCAAAGTTAAATATTTATTGATTTATTTTAATTTGACCAGAGAGGGACAGAATAAGAGAGAGAGAGAAAGCAAGCCTCCAGGTCCGGGACTTGAACCACAGTCATCCATGTGGGAGTCCAGCGCCCTTTAACCACCACACTACCTGCCAGCCCCGATAAAAATAATTCTTAAAAAAAAAAAGAAAAAGAAAAACAGAAAACTATATCATGATTTCCCTGATGACCTAAGAGATAAGGAAAGTTGAAAGGTTACCCCTCACTTAAGATACTCAAGAAGCCAAGGCTAATCATCGCATTACAACACTTCCAGAACGTCTCCAGGGGTAAGAACATAACTGCCGTTTGGGAAACTTCCAGCTGCCGATGGCCTCCCAAGTTACAAGGAGTGTGGCAAATGTCTCAGGGCTGACATGCGGGTTTCCTATCAGCAGAACATCCTTGCCAGCATTGGAAGTAGTTCCCATTCCATTCTTTTGAATAAGATCTTCAGGTTCCACTTTCTGTATTCATTTGTCGCTTGCTTTATTGAGATACATCTGTGACATCTCAGCTCTTGGGCATATTTGCAAATTCTGCCTGTGAGACAGTTCTTGTCATTACGATCCACAATAGACAACCTGGAACAACCTGGAAACAAGAAGATGGCCCCCCCAGCCCCATGCTCACACCCAAGAGACAGGTAAGAACATCCCATAGGCTTTTTATCATCTCTGACAGTAAACCGATGCCTACCACAATCGACGTCGGAACCTGACAGTATTGGCAAGGATTCTGGCAGCTGGGGAAGGCAGGCTTTTTTTTTTTTTTTTTTTTTGCACAAAGGAAAACAAGTTTATACTTCCATTTAAAGAAACAAACAAGAAAAATATTTTAACAAATTGCTGAACCTATCAACAACTCAAAAGAAAGTAAAATGTTTAAATTGGGAAAACAATGCATAGTAAAAAAAAAAGACATCAGTCATGTTTTACTCAAAAGTCATAAAATTCTATTTCACCAGTTCAGTCTTATGTCCAAACTCTCTTAGTTGAATATGCAGAATTACCGTGGACCAATCTTTCTGTTTAAATCCTGAGAGTTCACATTCAATGTTGTCACTGATATTTCTTGTCCCTAGCATTAAATTGGTCGTTTTCTTGGTTGCCTTTTGTTCTCTGAGACAGGCTATTCTAAATACACTATAACTTTTTTAATTGCTCAAAGGCACAAGTGCTCACCAGAGAGACTGAGGCAGAGAGAGAGAGAGGAAGAGGGAAAAAACACCCCCAGTGGGGCGTAGTCATGCTGCAATCCCTTCTCCTCCGTTTCTCCATCCTGTTGGGATCAGCACCATGCCACACACTCACCTGGCATGTTTTCAAGCCTCTGGAGCCAGACTCGAACTGTGTGATCGGCTGTGTGGGATCCAGTTCCCTTAACCCATAGGCAACAGAGCCAGCCCCAAATACGCTGTGAGTTTAAGAGACGTTAATCAGCAGAATCTCGTGCTGCGTCTCAATCTCCCAGGGGCCATCTCGGCACGTCAGGTGAGACACGATGCCCTAGGGGTTCTATACATGCGGAGGGAAAGGTCCCCTGGCAGCATCAGTTGGAAGCCGGACAGTGGTCTAGGGAACAGGAGGAAAGACACAGCTGCCTTGGTTCTAGAGGTTAGGATGGAGAAAGTTCCATCTTGGCCATGCCATTAGGGAAGCCAGTTGGGGGCTTGATGACTTCTGGAAGAAATGCTTTTTTTTTTTTTTTTGGAGAGGTTTTTGCTATAGGGCGCATGCGCTTGCCAGACAGACAGAGAGAGACGGAGAGATAGAAAGCGAGAAATCACCCCCCAGGGGGGATGGTCACACCGCAATCCCTTCTCCTCCATTCTCCTCTTGGGATCTTGGGCATGCACGCACATGCGCCCGGCGTGAGTTTTAAGCCACCAGGTCCAGAACGCGAACCACAGTCGACTACATGGGAGTCCAGCGACATAGCCATTACGCTAACTGCTGGTCCCTCCATGTGTGTTCTTTTAACTGAAGAGGGAGGGAAGGAAACCCACAGCACACTGGATGTAACCTGCACCCCACCCACACCCCACATCATCACAACATGCTGTTTAGATATGTAGCAAAGTTGTGGGGGTGGACGAGCATTCTTTGCAACACGAGACACTGCAGAGGGTGTCAAAGTAGATTTAGGAGGTCCCCAGGAGTTGACAGATGAGAAGACTCACCTTAAAACATTCAGACCTGAAATATTAAAAAAGTTATAACTGTACAAGTATCATTTGGTGTGCTATTTTTTTTTTTTGGAGAGTTTTTTTTTAATGTAACTTTATTTATTTTAATATGAAAAGAGAGAGGGAGAGAGAGAGAAGAAGTGAGAAAGTAAGCCACCTGGTCTGGGACTTGAATCATGGTCAGCCATGTGGGAGTTCAGTGTCCCTAACCACCATGCAACCTGGCAGCCCCCTTTTGGAGAGATTTCTGCTACAGGGAGCGTGCTATCGCCAGAAACACAGAGGAGTGACCGAAATTGAGAACTCACCCCTCAGGGGGAAGGGCCATGTCACAATTCCTTTTCCTCCATTCTCCTCAGGATTTTGGGCATGCTCGCACACATGCCCAGCATGAGTTTTAATTCACCAGGTCTGGGACTCAAACCACAGTCTACTACGTGGGAGTCCAGCAACGTAACCATTATGCCATCTGCTGGTCCCTGGTGTGCTATTTTAGCAACCCCTTTAGTACTAAGCATATGACCTTGTTAGGTACTAAAAGCACACGTTTACACTGACAGACTCTAAGAACTTCACATTCGTTGATTGTCCTAATTCTCACATATGCTAGATAATTTGGGTATTATCAGGTAATTCAGATATTAACATCACAGAAAGATGATAGAACTTGCTCCATACCACATTGAGAAAAAAAGAGAGCCAGCCCTTGGCATGGTGGTTAAGGTGGCTGGATCCCACATGGCTGACTGCATCGTTCAAGTCTTGGACCCGGTGGCTTGAAAAACACGCTGGGCACATGCGTGTGCATGCCCAAAATTCCAAGAGGAGGGAGAAATAGAGGTGAAGGGATTGTAGCGTGACCATCCCCCACAGGGAAGGCTTTCTCACTTTCCTTCTCCTCGCTGTTTCTTTCCAGCAAGTGCACACACCCTCTAGAGAAAGAAAAAACAACAAAAAAAAAGAAAGCCCTGGTTCTTCCACACAGCCGGAGCCTGTCTCGTACGGGAATGTACACTACGTGTGTTTGTCTGATGCCTTAGAACGCATTGCAGTAGATGTGTTCAAACTTGTTAATGCAGTGAGTCACCTGCCAATTAGAGTTCCTCCTTTTCCAGTTTCTTCTCAGTTTTATTTCCAATATAAGCATTCTTCAAAGCCCAGTTCAGAAACCACTGCCAATGAGAAGCTTGTCCTGAATGCCAGTCGGGGCTGGCCCTGTTCTCTGTATTCCGCCCTTTGTGGTCCTCCTCCACATTGTAGGGCTTCGCTCGTGTGAGGTCCTGTAGGGCAGAGCGCAGATCTCTAGACTTGTGTTAGTCCTCTGGAAATTTCACTTAAAACAGCTGAACAGAAGGAGGCACATAATGTGTATGCAGCAATGCACACAGCTCCTCAGTGCTCCACTGGGTGTTTTTAAGAGAGATTTTTCCGATAGGGCATGTGTGTTTGCCAGAAAGACAGAGAGATAGAAAGTAAAAAATCACCCCCCAGGGGGGATGGCCACACTGCAATCCCTTCTCCTCCATTCTCCCTCTTGGGATTTTGGGCATGCATGCACACACACACATAGCTCACATTATTTCAAGCCTCTGGATCTGGGACTTGAACCATGGTTGGCCATTTGGGAGTCTCACCAACATAACCATTATGCCATCTGCTGGTCCCCCATTGGGTGGTTTTGACAAAGTATATATTGTGTACCCATTGGCCCAACTGGACTCCCATGTAGTCGACCGTGGTTCTCATCCCAGACCCGGTGGCTTAAACTCACACCGGGCACGTGTGCATGTGTACCCAAGATCCCGAGAGGAGAATGGAGGACAAGGGATTGCGGCGTGGCCATCCCCCCCGGGGGGTGATTTCTCGCTTTCTGTCTCTCTGTCTCTCTCTGTGTTTCTGGCGAACACACGCGCCCTATAGCAAAAACCTCTTAAAAAAAAAAAAAAAAAAGATGCAATTCGAGCGTCTTCCTGTGCCGCTGGTCACGCTCACATCCGTCCAGTTGTACAGAAATGGGAGGCCCACGCCTTGATGAAGAAGTAGTTAGGAAGGAGAGCGCAGAACACTGAAAGGCCAACAGAGACAGAAACACACGTGTTTCCTGCCGCGAGCGTTTTCCCCGACTATGGCTGTTGTCTTCGCTTCCTGTTTCTCACCTGGGAAGAGACCTGGGGCCTTCCCCGGGGGCCTCTCTGGCTCTGTTTCTGTACCTCTCTCAGATGCCCTGGCCCACACACACCCTCCTTTTTTTTAGAGATTTTTTTTTGCTACAAGGTGTTTGCCCTCGCTGGAGAGACAGACACAGAGAGAGACAGGAAGAAAGTGAGAAATCACCCTCAGGGAGGATGGCCATGCCACAGCCCCTTCTCCTCCATTCTCCTGGGATTTTGACCATGCACACATGTGCCTGGTGTGATTTTCAAGCCACCAGGTCTAGGACTCGAACTGCAGTTGGCCACGTGGGAGTCTGGCACCTTAGCCATCATTCCATCTGCCGGCCTCACCTCCCTCCCCACCCCACCCCGGTCTTCTCACCGGAAGGTTTCCATTCACCCGGACCGTCTGCTGGCTGCCGAGAGCTTGCCTCTGTTCAGGGTAGAGGCTTGCTCCTCCATTGTGTCTTGGAGGACAAGACGGGGCAGAGAATTCCTGAGTGTGACTCCGAGCTCTGATCACCCTTCCCCGAGCTGAGCCAGTATCTCGTGGGTCTGTGCCACCTCTCAGAGAAGAAGGCCACTTTGGGTGGGAGCCCCACACGTGGCCACCCTGCCTCACCCCCTCCCACACCACCCTGAAACTCCTGCTGGCTTCTCTCCTTCCCCTAGAACATCCTGGAGGAGAACTCACAGCATCCTTTTGGGGCCCAGTTCTGGAGCTGAAACCCACATGCCCTATTTCTCAGAGGGGTGTTGTCTTACACCGGTCCTCCAAGCCTAAAAGCAGGCCAGTGAGCAGCGGGGAGCCGCTGGAAGGGTGGACACGCCTCCACCTCTGGGGAGGACAGCCCTGCAGGATCAGCTCCCGGGTGGTGACTCACAGGGCTTCCGCACTGCTCTGCAGCCCTCGGTGGCTGTGCTATTTTCACTTCCAGTTACTCTTTGGGCGGCTGACCAAGACAACTTTCATCGTGCGGTCTTCCTCTCAGTCTTGTTTTTAAACCTCAGAAACAATGGTGGTTTCGGGGGCCAGCAGGTGGCATGGCGCTTAAGGCACTGGACCCCCACATGGTTGAACATGGTTTGAGTACTGGACCTGGTGGCTTGCTTTCTCACTTTTCCATTCTCTGTCTCTCTTTCTCTAGTAAAATACACACACACACAAATAGTGATAATAAATAAAATGAACTAAATAATTATTTTTTAAAAAGAAACAATGTGGGACCGGCATAGTGGTTAAAGGTGCTGGATTTCCACATGGTCGATTGCGGTTCAAGTCCTAGACATGGCGGGTTGCTTTCTCTCTCTCTCTTGCTCTTGCACTTTGTCTTTCTCTGGTCGAATGAAAATAAACAAATACATAAAGCTAAATAAAATATTTTTTGAAAAAAAAGAAATGATGGTGGTTTTTCTTTTACTTTTCATAGCAAAGAACAGAATGAAAGAAAAAATCGAATAGACAAAGCATAGGAACCTGAGTATGGGAACCGCATACTTTTTAAAAAATTTTACTATAGGGCACATGCACTCACTGGAGAGAGAGAGAGAGAGAGATTGAAATCGCCCATTTTGGGATGAGCACATAGCAATCTCTTCTCTTCTTCCCTCTAGGGATTTTGGGCATGCACACACACCTGCCTAGTATGTTTTTCAAACTGCCAGGTCCAGGACTCAAACCCCAAAGTCGGCCATGTGGGATCTGGCCAACTTAACCTCCATGCCACCTACTGTTTTTCTCAAGGGGAGTAAGCTTGGAAATGTTATTGATTTCTTCCCAGCTTTTCTGTTGTTGTTGTTGTTTTTTCTTTTTGGAGAGGTTTTTGCTATAGGGCAGGTGCGCTTGCTAGAGAGACAGAGAGAGACAGAGACAGAAAGCGGCAAGAAATCACCCCCTGGGGGGATGGCCACGCTGCAGTCCCTTCTCCTTCATTCTCCTCTTGGGATCTTGGGCACACACTCACACGTGCCTGGCGTGAGTTTAAGTCGCCGGGTCCGGGACTCGAACTGTGGTCGACTACGTGGGAGTCCAGCGACGTAGCCATTACATTAACTGCTGGTCCCTTTTCTGTTTGGTTTCAGGATGACTCGATCAACTTGGTACATTTAAACTCTGGTTTGTAAACCCCTTAAAACGTGTGAACGCTATTGATTTATTTTAAATAAAGTGAGATGATTGAAATCAAACACAGATCTACAAATTGCCGAGCAGGAGGTCACGTGGATTCAGACTCCTTCCGATCTGGAAAGGGCAGAGAGGGCAATGGAGCCCTCCGTCAAAGGGTGTCGTGGGACTGTCTACATTGCCCCCATGAGCCCTTCATCCTGGAGGCAGTTCAATGGGGTTGCCCAACTGCCTTGGCCAGGAGGTGGCAGGGGTCCTATTTGGGATGGTGAGTGTCGCTTTTCGAAAGCTGCAAGGTGACAGCAAGTAAGCCATGGGGCGTCCGGGGAAAAGCGAAGTGTGGCAGGTGATCCATCTTTATTTTCTGCTTCTGTTCCGCTTTCATCCACGGTCTGCCTGGCAGTTGCCCAAATGACAAGACTTGACCGTCACTTCCACTTAATAACCTTGCTGGGCAACTCAAGAAGTACCTGGTGTGCAGCCATGCCAACGGGGACTTCCAAGTGTGGGTCTCAGTGAATTTTTCTCTCGGTGTCTGTTAGATGAGCTTCTCAGCGGCGTATGCTGAGGTTCACCCAACGGTTTTTACTGCGATAAGCAGGTCAGCTAGGATGGGGGCACCAGCCTGGGCCGCCATGTTGGATCACTGCTTCTGCACTGCACGGACAGAGCAGGCTGGTTTTTCTATGAGAAACAGGATTTTGCTGCTGCTTTTTTATTAGGCTGCCCCTCCCCACTACAGCCTATTTCCGAAAGTGAAATAAATCAGACAAAGAGGGGAAGAAAGAGACATTTAAGACCTTGTTTATGGAGGCCAGCAGGTGGTGTAGTGGTTAAGGTGCTTGATGCCCACAGGGCCGACCCTGGTTTGAGTCTCAGACACAGAGGCTTGAAACTCAGGTTGGGTGTGTGTGCGTGCATGCCCAAGATCTCAGGAGGAGAATGGAGAAGAGGCTGCAGTGTGGCCATCCCACTTGGGGTGTGTGTGTGGGGGGTGATTTCTCACTTTCTAGCTCTGTCTGTCTGGTGAGCACATGCATCCTATAGCAAAAATCTGTCTCAAGAAAAACAAACAAACAAGAAAACAAAAAACGTGTGGGACTAGCAGATAGCATAATGGTGACATCGCTGGACTCCCACATAGTCAACCACAGTTTGAGTCCTGGACCCAGAGGCCTGCCACTCCAGCTGGGCATGTGTACGTGCGTGCCCAAGATCCCGAGAGGAGAATGGAGGAGAAGGGATTGCGGCGTGGCCATCCCCCCTGGGGGGTGATTTCTCGCTTTCTCTCTCTCTCTCTCTCTGTCTTTCTGGTGAGTGCACGCACACTATAGCAAAAACCTCTCAAAAAAAAAAAAAGATTAGTGCTGGTGGGGATGTGGTGAAAGGGGAACTCTCCTTCATCGTTGGTTGGAATTTAAATTCCAACCACTGTGGAGAACAATATGGAGGTTCCTCAAAGACCTTCAAATAAGACTACCATATGATCCAGCAATTCCACTCCTGGGTATCTACCCAAAGGACAATAAAATGCACAGTCAGAAAAGTGCTTGCACATCTATATCTATTGTGGCGTTATTCACGATTGCTAAGACATAGAACCAACCCAAGTGTTCACACACAGATGAATGGATTGAAAACATGTGGCACATATACTCCATGGAATGCTATTTAGCCATAAAAAAACAAGATCCTGGCATTGATAGAAAGTAGATGAATATGGAAGATGTGGTGTTAAGCGAAGCAAGTGAGGCTATGAAAGAGAGACATTGTATGTCTCCACTTCCCATATAATGACTATCTATACTCTATGGTAGAGACTGAAAGACTGGAGGACATAAAAGCATTGAAAATTGTTATGGACACTGGGGACAAAGTGGAAGGAGACTGGGAGAGGGGAAGAGTGCAGGAAGGGATATTTGGGGGAAATGGAGAAGTAAGACATCTGTGTTCCCCAGATATGGCTGTTTGCCTGCTGTACTCTATAGTATTCTCAACTGGGCTGGTATATATGATATATACTGAGGTGTATCTTATGCTGGGTAAAGTCTCTTTATAATCTAAATGACATATAGTGATTGAATGTATAAATAATAGTAAAAAATTAATTAATAAAAAATGTAGATGGGACCAGCAGTTAGCGTAATGGCTATGTCGCTGGACTCCCACGTAGTCAACCACGGTTCGAGTCCCGGACCCGGTGGTTTAAACTCACACCAGGCACGCGTGTGGGTGCGTGCATGCCCAAGATCCTGAGAGGAGAATGGAGGACAAGGGATTGTGGCGTGGCCATCCCCCCTGGGGGGTGATTTCTCGCTTTCTGTCTCTCTGTCTCTCTCTGTCTGGCAAGTGCATGCACCCTATAGCAAAAAACTCTCAAAAAAAATGTAGCTAGAACTCATGAAAATTGGGTAGTGAATATCAATTGTTGGAATGGATACCATCCCCTAAAGGGATCAGCTTAGCAAAACATCATTCTACCATCCTTAAAAAAAAGAAAAAGATAGATCTAAGGACCAGCATATAGCATAATGATTATGTTGTTGGACTCCCACTTAGTCAACCATGGTTTGGGTCCTGGACCCGGGGGCTTAAAACTCACGCCGGGTATGTGTGCATGAGTGCCCAAAATCCCAAGAGGAGAATGGAGGAGAAGAGATTGAAGTGTGGCCATCCCCACTGGGGTGTGATTTCTCACTTTCTGTCTCTCTGTCCCTCTGGTGAGTGCACACGCCCTATAGGAAAAAATCTCTCTCTAAAAAAATAAATGAATAAATGTACCTCAGAACCAGCATATGGTGTAATAGTTACATTGCTGGGCTCCCATGCAGTTGATTGCAGTGCGAGTCCTGGACCTGGCAGTTTAAAATTCACATCAGGTACATGTGCGTGCGTGCCCAAGATCCTGAGAGGAGGATGAAGGAGAAGGGATTGTAGCTGTGGGCATGCACCCTGGGAGCTATTTCTTACTTTCTGTCTCTCTGTCTCTCTGGTGAGCACATGTGCCCTATAGCTAAATAAAAAAAATTAAAAAAAAAAAAGGGAACCAGCATTTAGTGTAATGGCTATGTCGCTGGATTTCCATGTAGTCAACTGTGGTTTGCGTCCCGGACCTGGTGACTTAGAACTCATGCCGGGCGCGTGTGCGTGCGTGCCCAAGATCCCGAGAGGAGAACGGAGGAGAAGGGGTTGCGGCGTGACCATCCCCCCTGGGGGGTGATTTCTCGCTTTCTGTCTCTCTGTCTCTCTCTGTCTGTGTGGTGAGTGCACGCGCCCTATAGCGAAAAACCTCTCAAAAAAAAAAATTAAAAAAAAGAATAAAATAGATGGACCTGCTCACTCTGAGGCAGCCTGCGGAGACATTTCTGAGAAGGGACGCTCTCGGGAGAACTGGGGTCGTTTCGTTGTTGAAGTCACCTTGGATACACTCAATTAAGCCTGTTTATCGCCTGGGTAGGATTGTGTGCAGTTTCTAAAAGGCACTTTGTGACTGGGGCTGGCTCGGGCTGGCTGGATCGTGGCTGCTTCCATCTCCTATTCTAGCAGATTCAAACTCTCCCTAAAAATGTCACCACTGGGACCTTTTCTTGCCATTTGGGTCTACATGTGTGATTAAAAAAAAGGAAAAAAAGGTCAGAGGGCATGTGTGCTCCCTGGAGAGGGAGAGAGAGTGAGGAAGCACTGCCCCTGGGGCATGGTCACACGGCAATCCCTTCTTCTTCATTTCTCCATTCTGCCAGGATTTGGGGTATGCACGCACACGTGCCTGGTGTGCTTCTCATGACACCTGGTCAGGACTCAAACCAGGCAGTCAGCCATGTGGGATCTGGCTACCTTAACACCAGGCCATGGGCTGACCCATATGACCACACCCCACACGGCAGGCTGCTGGCATGAGTGTATACGGTGTCTGGTGTTCACCTAATTAAGTCACACACTCGAGAGCGCACAGCCATTTCTGAGGGGAGAAAATGGCGGTTGCATGTTGCACTGAGTGGTTGGATTCTGTACTCAACCAATGACTGGCCAGGGTTCGAGTCCTGGACCTGGTACCTTGCTTTCTCACTTTCCCTCTCTCTCTGTGTCTCTGTCTCTCTCTGGCCAAATTAAAACAAATACGTGAACAAATAAAATAATCTAAAGAAAAAATGAAAGAAAAACAAGATGTGAGCACAGCACACTGTTTGCATTTTTTTTTTTTTTTGGAGGGGTTTTTCCTAGAGGCCACGGGC
>NW_006159697.1:942792-943800 GCF_000334495.1 Tupaia belangeri chinensis
CGTGAATTTTAAGTCACCGGGTCAGGGACGCGAACCGCGATTGACTACATGGGCGTCCAGCGACATAGCCGTTATGTCAACTGCTGGTCCCTGCGTTTTCTTTTTGACCTTAGGGTGTATGTGCTCGCTGGAGAGAGACAGAGACAGTGAGAGGGAAAATGAGAAATCACCCTCCGTGAGGGAGATGGCCATGCCACAATCCCTCCTCGTCCATTCTCTTCCTGGGATCTTGGGTACGTATGCACACATGCCCGGAATGATTTCCTAGCCATGGGGTCTGGGACTTGAACTGCAGTCAGGTGTGTGGGAGTTCACTGACGCAACTGCTACACCATCTGCTGGTCCCGTTTGCATGTTTATTTATCGTTTCTGTCGTGCGGTGCTCCGTGTTTGTGAGAGACAGGAGTGAGGACTTTTAGAAAGAACTGTTGACTGGGTGGTGGTTGTACCCTGGTCACGAATTCCCAAAAGACCACAAGGGGCTTATTCTGTTGTAAGCACAGGAGGGTCGTTTTTATTCAGGCTCCAGCCAGGACTCCTCATCTCACCGGCACAGGGAGTCAGAGTTGAGAGCCCCGGTGTTAGTCGGGCTGGTTTTTTTATGGCTATTAGGAGGGGAGAGGTCGAGGGGTGCCGAGGAATGCACTCAGGCGGCAATGCATTGGTTGTAGATTACAGAGAGTGTAGCTCTCTCTGGTTGATTGGTTTTTAAGCTGTTATGTTGGGCAAAAAAGTTACTTTAGGTTTCTGGTATCCCTTTTGTTTTTCTCATTGGTCAGTCCCGATGGGGTGATGGTCTCATGACCTTTTGTTTTTGGAGAGGTTTTTGCTATAGGGCGCGTGTGCTCGTCAGCCAGACAGAGAGAGACAGAGAGACAGAGAGACAGAAAGCGAGAAATCACCCCCCAGGGGGATGGCCACGCCGTAATCCCTTCTCCTCCATTCTCCTCTCGGGATCTTGGGCATGCACGCACACACGCCCGGCGTGAGTTTTAAGCCACCGGGTCC
>NW_006159697.1:943822-944855 GCF_000334495.1 Tupaia belangeri chinensis
TTACCCATTACGCTAACTGCTGGTCCCATCACTTTTTTTTTAATGTGACCGGCTCGCCTCTTTGAAATGGTGCTGATTCTCAGCAAGGTGGGTTTATAACAAAATGGAGTTGCTCTGAAAAAAAATGGAGTCGCTCTGGTCTCTCATGGTGTTTGTCCCATTGCTAAGCCAGGAGCACACTCATGCTGATACCTGAAGACCCTTGCCCAGTGACCCGTGTCCCTTGTGGAACTCAACCCTGGACCCTTAGCTGGGCTTGCAAAGACTGTCTCTGTCTTTGTAACTGTCCTCTCCAGGCCTGCGCCCCGCCGTATGGCTTCTGTTCATGGTTTTGCCCTGATGGGACACTTGTACTTGCCGAAATGCACCAGGTGGTTTTCCTCCGGGAACACCCTCCTAGTTAAGAGGTCCAGGAAGAGGCTTGCCAACCTAGAACCAGCCAGGGTAGTTATGAAACACAGGGTCTGAACCTACTTACCTCTACTGCAGCCACTTCCTGTCCTTCGGGTAGACGCCCAGGAAAGGGGTTGCTAGGTCACGTGGTCCTTCTGTTCATCGGTGTTTGAGGAACGCCACAGAGATGTACAATGGAAAGGTAAATAAGGGGGACTGGCAGGTGGCATGGTGGTGAAGGCCACTGGATTCCCACATGGCTGACTGCTGTTTGAGTCCCGGACCTGGCAGCTTTCTTTCCAACTTTCCTTCTCTTTCTCTGTCTCTCTCTGATCAACTTCAGAAAGATAAAATAAAAATAATTGTCATTTGAATGAAAAATAATGAATAAAAAAAATTCAATAAAATAATTCCTTTAATTTGAACAGAATCCCAACCTGTTTCCTGGCATTAAGTTTTAAGCATAGTTTTCTTAGCATGTCTTTTTTTTTTTTTTTGGAGAGGTTTTTGCGCTCGCCAGACGGACAGAGAGAGACAGAGAGACAGAAAGTGAGAAATCACCCCCAGGGGGGGTGGTCACGCCGCAATCCCTTCTCCTCCATTCGCCTCTCGTGACCTTGGGAACGCATGCACATCCACC
>NW_006159697.1:944990-955682 GCF_000334495.1 Tupaia belangeri chinensis
AGTTAAAAATCTAGAGTAAAAAATACATAATTAATGACCGTAGTAAGCCATATAGCATCAGTTGGGTGCTTCTTTATAGTATATCCATCCTACTGAGAGTCTCACACCTACAGTCAGACATGGAGTCACAGATATGTATATATCGGCTGAGCTTGCTATCGAAAGTGCTTAGATTATTTAAGACATTTTGTGAATCAGTAAAATGTGGGGGAAAAAAAGAAATGGAAAACAACTGGAAAACTGAGATAGTGTGGGAGGAGGGTGCGAAATGGCAGAGGGTGAGAAAGAGGGGAAACTATATATGAAGCTAAAAATGGAAAACTATTGACGATGACATGGAGGATTAAGCCACTCTGCAGTATATCCTGGATGGGAAATCACATTCTGTATGTTGTGATGATGCTCAGGGAATGAATGTAAATTAATTAATTAAAGGGAACCAACAGTTAGTGTAAGGGCTATGTCGCTGGACTCTCACGTAGTCAACCGCGGTTCGCGTCCCGGACTCCGGTGGCTTAAAACTCACGCCGGGCACGTGTGCATGTGTGCCCCAGATCCCGAGAGGAGAATGGAGGAGAAGGGATTGCGGCATGGCCATACCCCCTGGGGGGTGATTTTTCACTTTCTGTCTCTCTGTCTCTGTCTGGTGAGTGCACGCGCAAAAACCTCTCCAAAAAAAAAAAAAAAAAGAAAGAAAAAAGAAAAATAATTAATTAATTAAAAACAAAAAACATTTTAAAAAGAAAATAATGTAATAATCAATAAAATGAAATAAATAATTCTTTTTTATAAAAAAGAATTCTTTCTTACTTAACTTTATTTATTCACTCATTCCAATTTGACCAGAGAGGGACAGAGAGAGAGAGCGAGAGAGAGAGGGACAGCGAAAAAGCAAGCCGCCAGATCCAGGACTCGAACCACGGTTGGCCATGTGGGAGTCCAGTGCCCTTAGCCACCACGCCACCTGCTGGTCCCAATAATTCTTTTTTTAAGAGAGAGAGAGAAAAAAAGAGGTAACTAAGAATACGTATTTTTAAACAAACAAATAAAACCTACTGCGTCGGAAGCCCTGGAGCGAGTCCCAGGAACCCCCGGCAAGCAGGACTCTCCCGTGTTTTCAGTGCCAGGTGTGGCCTCAGAGTTGCCTGGGAGTTTCCCCGGAATGCAAATGTGGGCCCCGCAGGCCCTGGTGAGTCAGGCTGCTGGGAAGGAGGCCCAGGGACCTGTTGGAACAAGCTCATCAGGTGATCCTAAAGGGTTAGGGGCCAGGCCCACACAGTTGGAAAGCTCCCGCCATCTGGGTGTGAAGCCAGCTTCTGCCCCGTACTCCCGTTGGGTTTCAGAGCCTCCTCTACTCCGTGAGTGAGGGCGGTGACGGTGACGCAGGGCGGATGCTGGCTGTCAGGTGGGAGGCGGTGCTGCTGTCCGTATGGTACCTGTCGGACTGGTGCCCAGTGCAAGCCTCGCGTCTGCCCCAAACCATCCTCATCCAACCTTACCTGGCTCTCCTGCGGTCAGTACCATGGCATGGGGTGGGCTGTCTTCTCCCACTGAATTGCTAGGGAGGACCTTTGGAAGTCACTGTAAGATGATAAAGATGTGAGTAGGATTTATCATCAAGAATCATTGGTCCCTAGATCCAAGTCTGGGTCCAGCAGTTGGTGTAATGGCTATGTCGCTGAACTCCCATGTAGCCGACCATGGTTCAAGTCCTGGACCCGGTGGCTTAAACTCACGCTGGACGTGCATGTGTGCCCAAGATCCCAAGAGGAGAATGGAGGAGAAGGGATTGCGGTGTGGCCATCCTCCCTGGAGGGTAATTTCTCGTTTTCTGTCTCTCTGTCTCTCTCTGTCTTTCTGGCAAGCGCACACGCCCTATAGCAAAAACCTCTCCAAAAAACAACAGAAAAAAAAGGAGAGAGCGAGACAGTGAGAGGTAACGTGAGAAATCACCCCTCGGCGGTGATGGTCATGCTGCCATCCCTTCTCCTCATTCTCCTCCTAATGTTTTGGGCACTCACGTGCATGTTCCCACTAGGATTTCCAAGCCACCAGTTCCAGGACTTGAACCATGGTTGGCTATGTGGGAGTCCAGTCATGTATCTGCTTTGCCATCTGCTGGCTTTCCTTTTTAAAGTAGTATAGTAGTTCATGAGTACTGCCAACATGGACTCATTCAATACTTCAATAAAAACGTCTTGTGTAGGGCTGGCCCAGTGGCCCAGTGGTTAAGGGAACTGGATCCCACATGGCTGACAGGTGTCTTAAAAAACAGGCCAGGTGTGTGTGTGTGTGTGTGTGTGTGTGTGTGTGTGTGTGTGTGTCCAGCTGCTTGTCTCACGGTCAATGAAACCAGAGGCGCAGAAGAAGGGAGTTTCTGTCGCTGGAAAGGAAGACAATTCAGGAAGGGATTCAGGAAGGATTGTCTTCCTGTTACACTTCAGCCCGCGCCATCAAGCCGTCTTGAAAAGTGCAACAAGCTCTCAGTATTTATAGGCACAAGCTACAACCATGGGGAAGTCAGTCCTCACTACAGGTCCATCAGAGTCCAGTGCTTTCGCCTGACAAATAGCCCGAATCCTTCCAATACCCACACCTGGTTTCTCATCGGCCCGTTCCTCGCACAGACCTCCCCATGCCTCAGCCCCGGGCCAGGCGGTTCTCGTTAGGGGCCTCACCTAATTTCAGAATGGCTGCAGTCCTACTGGCCTGCTTCACAGGGGAGCTAGAGGAGGCTGCGGCTGCGAGGGGGGAAATCTCAGCTGAAGAGTCCCCTGGAAGGAAGCCGCGCTGTAGATGTCTCCTTACAGAGCGACTGCACCCCACAGCTCGGGTATGTTCCTCTCTACTGCCTGCTTAATCTATTTATTTATTTAAAAACGAGTTACTTAATGTGATTTATTATTATTATTTATTTGCTATAGAGCATACGTGCTCACCAGAAAGAGAGAGAGCGAGAGAGAGCGAGAGAGAGAAGGAAGCCACCAGGTCTAGGGCTTTCCGTCATGGTGGGCCATGTGGGAGTCCAGTGCCTTACCCACCATGCCACCTGCTGGCCCTTACCTGCCTGTGTTAACCTGACTCTTTTGTAATGAATGGTGACTTCCTCCAGAGTTCTGAGCACAACCTCATGGGGTGAAATTCTAAAGGATTCCCTTTGACCTAGGCTTGTCCCCTCCAGGCGTGCAGGGCCCCTTAAGCCCTGAGCGACACCAGATGCAAAGAGATTTTAAGCTCCGCGTCCCACTTACCTCCTTATAGGAAATAAGTGTATAAACAGTGCCAACATCACTTACAAACTTGAGGCTGAAGGTAACCGACCTCAGCCACGGAGCCAGTCCCTTTGCGCTGTGAACGCTCGGACTGGAATTCCTTCGTTCTCAATGGGCCAGCCCCCTCTCCTGTCCCTCATGCCAGCACACCACTGTGTCACAGAAGGGATTATGCGATCAAATAAAAATGGAAAACCTACGTGAACAGCGCCATTATTTAGGAGGCGCCTGCTTTTTCCGAACTGAGTCCTTGTATCAGAAGCACCCTCCCTGATTTACCTGCTGGAGTTTTCTTATGGCGTGGATGCACATCTCATGCTTTCAGAGGAGGCGAGATAGGATCATTAGTGGCTTAGCTTGCTGTTCTTGTCCTGTCGAGGGAACTGGATCCACCTACCTTGCTTCATGGAGCTTGTGGAACTGACAGGGTAAGCAGAAGTCCACAGACCTTTGGGGCCAGCAGGTGGTGTACTGGCCAAGGCACTGGACTCTCACATGGCTGACGGTAATTCAAGTCCTGGACTCAGTGGCTTGAAACTCACGCCAGGTGTGTGTGTGTGTGTGTGTGTGGGCATGCTCAGAACCTCAGGAGGAGAGTAGAGGAAAATGAATTGCAGCATGGCTATCACCCCTTGGAGGGGGGTGATTTCTCACTTTCTGTCTCTCTGTTTCCCTCCCTCCAGCAAGCACACATACCCTATAGTAAAAATCTCTCAAACAAACAAATAAATAAAAGTCCATAGATGGAGGGCCAGCAGGTGGCATGGTGGTTAAGGTGCTGGACACTCTCACATGGCCAACCATGGTTCGAGCCCTGGACCTGGTGGCTTGCTTTCTCGCCTTCCCCCCCCCCCCCCCCCCCCATTTCTCTCTGGTCAAAGTAAAATAAAGTGAATGACTAAATAAAATAAAACAAATAATTCTAAAAAAAAAAAAAAGGCCATAGACCCCCCAACGACCTTGGCCTCCATGCAAGAGACAGCTGGATTGGAAACGAGGACAAAATAGTAGCTCAGCTTAGCGCAGATGTCTCTGTGTACATCCTTCTCAGCATACATGTCTGTGTTGAGTAACCAAGAGTAGCCTCCTGTGTGGTTCCCAATTACTCTCCCTAGGGTCCTTTTACACAGGTCTTGTTATTTCCCCAGAGCCCTGGAAATGGCTAATTTTAGCAGCTCTTCTTGGCTGACTCTGGACCTCACCTTCAGATCCTTATACCAAGTGGCTCTTTGCAAAGAGACATCCAGCTAATGCATTCTTCAGGGCTTAATGGAAGGCCTGGGGGGTTGTGTTGCAAAACCAACCCAAACTTACATTGTATTACTCTGTATCTGTCTTTATCCTGAACTTCTCTAAGATATTGTCCACTTGGGAAGATTTGTATCCTCTTAATAGAAGGAACCAGTGAAATGTTGCCTTTTGCTTATGCATTTTATTGCTCCTGTTCTTTGGAGGTTCCTTGGTGTTTCCTTTTTGCTAACTGGAGGCAGGGAGAGAGAAAAGAGAAAAAGAAAGCTGAGTTTCTGAGACTGGGGTTTCAAGGAAAGTTTTGTGTCATTAGCATTGCAGGGAAGTCACTTTTGCTGGAGATGGAACATCTCTTTGAAGTGTGTAGGTTATAAAATGCTGAGGGCCTTGAAGGCATGTGGACATTGCCTAAGGAAATACTGGAGCTATTAGGCATTCAGTGCAGTGTGTTTCCATACATTTGTCTGAAAAACTTGGTAGATGCGGTTCGAGTCCCGGACACGGTGACTTAAACTCACACTGACCACATGTGCATGCATGCCCAAGATCCTGGGAGATTAGAGAAGGAATTGCGGTGTGGCCATCTCCCCTGGTGGGTGATTTCTTTATTTCTCTCTGTCTTTCTGGTGAGCACATGCGCCCTATGGTAAAAACAAAACAAAACAAAACAAAACAAAAAACCTCTCTAAACAAACAAACAAAACTTGGTTCTCTGTAGTTAACACCACATCTAGTTACAAGTGCTTCTAAGCAGTCCTCTGAGTAATCTCTTTTATTTTTTTCTTCCTATTTTGCCTTACAAAGGTGTTCCCCCCACCCGCCCCCTTCTCTCGGACTCCTTGTGCCCTTGTATTTTAAAATGTGTTCATAGTTTAAAGAAGGAAACCAACACATTTTCTTGGGACAAAGTTGAAATTCCAGGGAAGGCAGGCAAAGTTTTGCTGCATGGAATACTTAGTAATAATAAGTGTAGATGCAGGAAGGACGAGCTCCTCTGCATCTCCTGGCATTAATGAGTCATCACGTATGCATGGTGGGACAGGCAAGTGACAGCACAGTGGTACTTCAGATGCTCAGCAGTAGACTCAGGTGTGCAAAGGGGCTCATGCCAGTCAAGGACTCCCCCCTTCCCTTCAAAGAGAAGGATGGGTGTGACTACAGTGAAAGAATAAGGTTATAAAAGCAATTTGCCAAGCTAGCACATTTCTGACTCAAGAATATAACAAAAACATTCCTTACGCAGAGGGTTTTTGAAAGCTAAAACCAAACCAAAGCAAACCAACAAGGCCGGTCCTAAGAAACGTGAAGACTGGGATTTCGAGATGAAGGTGTTTACATCCGGGGTTCTGTTTCTACCTTGCAAGCAGGGATTGTGCCAGGAAAGCTAACCACAGAGCAGAAAGGGCACTTTGCATTTTTGGTACTCGACTCAGGAAAAGTGGAGAGTTGGGAGGAAGGGGTGTGTGAATGGGCTCCTAGAACCCAGAGGGACTGGAGAGGGGAGTCCAGGGTCCGTAGAGCTTGGCTTCGTAATCCACTCACTTGCGACATGTGGTGTCTGCTTTAGACCAAGTGTGTCTGAGGCCTTCTGGTGTCTCGGCCAAGGGATGTAGAGAAATAAGCCAAGGGTTGGGGCCGCCTGGTGGTGTGATGGTTGGAGATGCTTGACTCCACATGGCCGACCGTGGTTTGAGTCTTGGACCTGGTGGCTTGCTTCACTCTATCCCTCTCTGGTCAAATTAAAATAAGTAAATAAATAAAGTTAAATAAAATAATTCTTAAAAAATAAAAAAAAGCGGGACCAGCAGTTGGCGTCATGACTATGTCACTCGACTCCCACGTAGTTGACCGTGGTTTGAGTCCCAGATCCACTGGCTTAAACTCACGCTGGGCACGTGTACGTGTGTGCCCAAGACCCCAAGAGGAGAATGGAGGAGAAGGGATTGCAGCGTGGCCATCACCCTTAGAGGGTGATTTCTCGCTTTTTGTCTCTCTCTCTCTCTGGTGAGCGCGTGCACTCCATAGCAGAACCTCTTCAATAAAAAAAAATAAACAACCAAAACAGAAAAGAAAAGAAAAAAACCAAGGGACCAGCAGATGACATAATGGTTACGTTGCTGCGCTCCCACATAATCAACCGCAGTTCGAGTCCCAGACCTGGCACCTTAACCTCATGCCAGGTGCAGGTCTGTGTGCCCCAAACCTGGAGACGAGAAGGGATTGAGGCATGGCCATATTCCCGGAGGGTGATTTCTCACTTTCTGTCCCTGTCTCTCTTTGTCTCTTTGGTGAGCACATGTGCCCTATAGCAAAACTCTCTTAAAAATAAAGAAATAAGGCAAACAGCCAAAACAAGAGCGGGCTCACGGTGTTCTAGGAGGAGCTTCAATATCCTGGGACACTCAGAGTGGTGTTACACTGAGCAGTGGGTCTCAAGCGGTCAGCGTGTGCCATGACCTCATCCTAAAGTCCTGACTATGGGCTGAGCAACCTAGGGCGGTACAGGTTTCGTACAGGTGGCTCCAAGTCCCTACTCTGAGAAACTCTGGCTATGGAATGGGACACACCTGTCATTTTCCACCTACACTGCTGCTGCTGAACCACATCCAAATTCACCAGGAAGGGATTTCCTTCTGTGCTCATGTAAAGGACAACCTGAGTCTGTGGGCTATACGTATTTTTTTTATTGTGGCCATATCATAAGTGGTAATTCTTCAGTTCTTTTTGAACAAACCAATTAAGAAATATGTATATGAAGGAACAACAAAAAAAGGAGGTTGATTTAAAAAAAAAAAAGGGGGGGGGAGGGAGAAAGAGAGAGAGCCAGATGGTGGCACACCCATGCAACTGGACCCGCATGGGAGTGGTCCTGTGTTTGCATTCTAGGACCTTCCTGAGCAAGGTGAAGCTGGGGTGGGTCAAGGCTCAGAGACTTGTTGGGGTGTCCCCTCCCATGGAAGAAATAAACGTAGCAAAAGTATACTGTACGATCCCATTGTATATATGCTAGCAATGTAAACAAAAAGACAAACGCTGGCAACTGAGAAAAGCGAAAGTGCTTATAATATTTATTCTGGGGCTGGGAGGTGGCATGGTGGTTAAGGGTGCTGAATTTCCACGTGGTCAACCATGGTTCAAGTCCTGGACCTGGTGGCTTGCTTTCTCACTTTCCTTCTCTCTCTCTGGTCAAATTTTTTAAAAAATGCCTTTAAAAAATGATCATTCTACTCCTAAAAGCCTAAGTTATTTGGGCAGCTGTTTGGAGCATCATATTTATGACGTGGAAAATACTTCAATGTATGCTTTAACTACAAAATTGATTAGCTGGCACTCTGGAAGCAGGAACTATTTTTTTTTTTTTTAATTTGACCAGAAAGAGAGAGAGCGAGCAAGCCAGCCACCAGGTCTAGGACTCCAATCATGGTTGATCATGTGGGAATTCAGCACCCTTAACCACCGTTAGACTCAGGGCTGTGATGCAGTTCGGCCACACTAGCGTCTGTGTGTCACACTCTACCACCTCCAGGTGAGATTCTCCATTGTTTTGCTTTTGAATTTTGGAAGTGAAGTCTGAGGGACAAAGAGGCTGAGACTGGGGCTTGGAAGTCCCCGCTAGCTGGCTCCCCAGGATGGGATTTCTGCACCCCGTTCTCCGTGAGTTTGTGGGTGGGACCCTAAGCACCCATGAGGTCCACACAGGCCTGTGTACATGCCTGTGCCCCCCAAAATGAGATGTAAAAAGAAAAAAGTCGGGACTAGCAGACGGTGTAATGATGACTTCAACTGCTGGACTCCCACTGTAGTTGAACGCAGTTCAAGTCCTGGACCTTCAGGGATCCCATCCATTTGCATACTCGCCATGCCTGGACTGTAAACGCGATCACTTTCCTCTGTAACCTACCCTCTTGTCTGATCTGCTGTCTCAAGGGACAGAATCCAGCTCTTGGCTCAGAAACTTGGCCCATGTTTTCCTACCTTTACTCTAGAAAGTTTCACGTGGGAATGACCAGCACAAAGCAGGCAATGTCCACACACTCCTCGTGGCTGGGAGCAAACTGTAGTCATTTGTTGCAATTAGGGTTGTGGAGAAAAGGTTCCTTACATAATTCGACAGGAAGGTTACTTCTTAACTGTGAAACAACAGTGCTCTACAGTAGGGGAATGGTTAATACCGTTCTGGAATACACAATTCCACAGGGTGGAATTTTAAGCCTTCATTAAAAGGACGGCTTTGAAAAATATTTAGTGACCTAGAAAAATATTTTTTTAAAACTAGGTAACCAAATCAGAATGCCGCACTATTTATACAGTATGAACCCAATTTTATTACTCACCTCTCTCCCACCCCCGACTGCCATTTTTGGGTGGAAAAGGTTTTCTGCACAGAGAGAAATGACAAGCATGCCGTGCATGCAAACGTTAATGTAAGTTTTACTGGACAGAAATTTTACTGGACAGAAAAGTGGCTGTTTCATCTCATGCTGCAGAGTAAACGTTCTTTAACATCTAAGCAGTAAAACCACAAAACAGTGAGAGGTTTCATCAGATGGCCTCAACTAGGCCAGGCAGGGGACCAGCAGATGGCAGAATGGTTGCATCAGTGGACTCCCATGTAGTCGACCACAGTTCTAGTCCCGGAACCAGCGGCTTAAAAGTCAGGCAGGGTGTGTCTCAGGATCCCCAGAGGAGAACAGAGGACAAGGGGTTGTGATGTGGTCATGCCCCTGGAGGGGTGATTTCTGGCTCTCTCTGTCTGTTTCTCTGTCTCGTTCACACACCCTATGGCAAAAATCTCTCTTAAAAAAAAAAAAAAAAAGAGGGAGACTAGCAATTGGCATAATGGCTGTCGCTGGACTCCCATGTAGTTGACTGCGGTTCGAGTCCCGGACCTGGTGGCTTAAACTCACGCTGGGCGTGTGTGCATGCGTGTCCAAGACCCGAAGAGGAGAATGTAGAAGCGATTGCGGTGTGGCCATCCTCCCTGGGGGAGGGGGGTGATTACTCTCTTTCCATTTCTCTCTTTGGCTTTCTGGCAGCGCACACGCCCTGTAGCAGAAACGGGCGGGGCCCGCAGGTGCTAGACTTCCACTAGTGACTACGGTTTGAGTCCCCGACCCAGTGACCTAAAAATCACCAGTACCCAAACTCCGGTCCAGGAATTGCGGCGTGCCTATCCCCCCATCCCTCCCTTACCCCAGGGGAGGGAAGGGTGTGATGATTCACTTTCCCTCTGTCTGACTCTCCAATGCACACGCCCTATGGCAAAAACTTATAAAAAAAAAAAATAGAAACGTGGTATCTTATGTAAGTTTGGCATCACCCCCACCATTACATAACGTCACTGGCTTTCCGGTGACACTTACGGGGCATCAGATGCACAGGCCGAAGTTACTGGTCTCAGACACCTCTGGCCCGCTGTTCTCATTGGGGGTTTAATTACAGGGCTGGGGACTTGGAAGCAGTTCTCGAACTCTTCTGCAGGAACCCTTTCTGACGCTCAGTAGAAATACAAAGTAACCCTGGCTGTGCTCCGCCAACAGGGCACAACCCTCCAACTTCCGGCTTCATTTTTTTTTCCCCTCAGCTTCTCCTGCAAGGGCTCCTCCCAGGCACCCCCTCCCGCCTTTATTTTGGCCCCCACATCCCGGTCTCTCCAGGCTCCAGGCATGTCCCACCGTTCCCGGAGGGTCCTGCGGGGCTCCAGGCATGCTCCATCGGTCTCGCTCCCGGAGGGTCCTGCGGTTGAGAACCCCCGCAAGCCCCGGCCCCAGAGCCCTAAGACCCTGACCCCCTCCCTTCCCCTCCCCTCCCCAGAACGTGGAGCCCAAGCAGTCTTCTGGGCGCTCAGCCTTTAGGGACACCCAAGCGGCCCAGGGACCCAGGGACCCAGGCGTGGGGGTGGGGCGCCGCGAGTGCGCAGCTACTCCAAGGTCCTCGGTAACCCGGTCCCTGCGTCTTGGGGCGCTGGCGTTGACCTCTTAACAAAGAACAGGTTTGGCCGCTGCCCTTCCCCCTCCCTGGAGGCGGAGGGGGGGCCACGTGACCTTTCCGGGCTTTCGGCTCCCCCCCCCCCACCCCTCCCAGGAGCTGGGCGCTTGATCCTGGGAGGAGGAGGAGGAGGGGAAGGGAAGGGGCAGGGACGGGCTGGGAGGGGGAGGGGGAGGCTGTGGCT
>NW_006159697.1:955748-957753 GCF_000334495.1 Tupaia belangeri chinensis
GGGAGAGGGGGAGGGGGGAGGGGAGGGACGCTGAGGCCTGGAAGGGGAGGGGCACCTCCGGCCTCATTCTGGAAGCTCATTAAGATGCAATTGCCAGTTTTTTTTCTTTTTTTTTTTTTCCCTAACCAGACTGTATAAATTTACAGTTTCCTTTTCAGCTGAAGCAGACAATGTTAAAACACATTAGATTTTCTGTTTCAGAATGCAAATTAAACATAAGCAAGCTCTTGGAAGGCTTAATTAAGGGCTTAAGAAAATATGAGATTTAACACTTCCATGCTTGAGTAAGGGGGATTTTAGCCTTGGAGCCATGTGGTCTTCGGCTGCGTGTTTTTTTTTTTTTTTAAAACTTAAAAAGAGAAAATTGCTTAATAATAAAACGGCCCAAGCCTGCCTTGAACATAACAGGAAGTACCGCTTAAAAAAACATGTTTTTTTTTTTTTTTTGCCAACCACAGTTGACTTGTAGGGGGTGGGGTGAGTTTGAGGCAGAGGCGCGGTGCCTGCAGGGTCATCACAGAAGACCCCCAAACTTGCTCGCCCCTTCCCCCCAAGTCCCAGCTCCCCCAACCCAGAGATGACTTTCTCAAATAGCCGCTTGGAAAGTAGGTTTTCTTCTGTTCCCTGCTGGCTTCCTATACTACCCCTCCCCCGCAAAACAAACAAAAAGATCAGGAAATCGCAGCTATAGGGGTCGCCTGCACGCTGAAAACCCCACCCTGAACTCCACAGGGCTGTCCTGCTCCAGTCAGAAGAGGTTCCTGTGCTGTGCCTGCTGTCCTCTCCCCCAGGAGAGAAGGAGAGAGAGAGAGAGACGGCCTGTAAATGCCGCCCTGGGCACACGTAGCTGAAGAGCAGTCTGGCACCGCGGAGACTGGCAAATGTCTCCTCCTCAGTCTGTTGTGAAAAGCCAGAGTCTGCAGAAACTCTGAGTTCCTCTGAGTTAGGTTACATGAGGTCGGGGTGTGTGTGTGTGTGTAGGGGGTGGTGGGGGACACAGATCTGGGTATTGTGTGCAAGTTCTCTGCTTCGGGGGTGGTTCCAGATGTGTCAGGTTTAGGAAGTCCATCATTTCAATTTAAGGAACAAATCCTATGCTTTCTTTTTTTTTTAAGACTGATTTATTTGTTGTTATTGTTATTTTTTAATTTGCTGAGAGAGAGAAAGAGAGAGAAAGTGAGAAAGCAAGCCACCAGGTCCGGGACTTGAACCGTGGTTGGCCATGTGGGAGTCCAACACCTTAACTGCTAAGCCAACTGCCGGCCCGAGTCCTATGCTTTTTAAAGGCCTAGGCATATGCTGGGCTTTGGGAACTGGGAAGAAAATGAAAAGGCATTTTTGAAAGAGGGGAGTTTCTGTGGGGCCTCTCCACTCAGGGTTCGGAGTGGATGGAGCTGGCTCCACACAGTCTGGGTGGTTTGGAAAAAAACGTTTGTTGTCACTTAGTCCTGGGGGCTGGAAGCCCAGGATCAAGGTGCATCAGGGCTGGTTCCTTCTGAGGCCTCCCCACCCTTGAGACACAGATGCCATCTCGTTGTGTCCTCATGGTCCCTTCTCTGTGTGTGTCTGTGTGTCCTCCTCCTCTCAAACGGACCCTAGTCCTATTGAATTGGGGTACACCCCAATGCCCTTAATATTTTCCTTTTTTTAAGAATTATTTTTTTAACTTTATTATTATTATTTAAACTTTATTCATTCATTTATTTTTTAATTTGACTAGAGAGAGAAAGTGAGAAAGCAAGCCACCAGGTCCAGGACTCGAACCTTGCTCGACCATGTTAGAGTGTCCAGGGCCTTAGCCACCATGCGACCTGCTGGTTCCAACTTTATTTATGATTATTACTGTCTTACAGTTTTATCAGAGAGAGAAAGTGAGAAAGCAAGCCACCAGGTCTGGGACTCAAACTGTAGTTGGCCATGTGGGAGTCTAGTTCCTTTAACTACCATGCTGCTACCAACCCCTCTTTTTTTTTTTTTTTTTTTTTTTTCGAGGGTTGTACAGGGG
>NW_006159697.1:957981-964669 GCF_000334495.1 Tupaia belangeri chinensis
TCGCGCGACATAGCCATTACACTAACTGCTGGTCCCTCTTTTTTTTTTTTTTTTAGAATTATTTAATTTAATTTTATTTATTTACTTATTTTAATGGGACCAGAGAGGGACAGAGTGAAAGAGAGAGAGGTAAAGTGAGAAAGCAAGCCACCAGATCCGGGGACATGGTTGGCCATGTGGGTGTCCAGCGCCCTTAACCAACAAGCCACCTGCCCCAGGCCCCTTCCTGTCTTCTTTACTACCTCTTTAGAAGATCCTTCTCCAAAGCTGGTCCCACTGCTGGGGCCCAGGGTGAGGCCTTTAACTTTGAACGTGGGGTGGGGCAACTGGGCCTGTACCAGTACTGGAAGGACTTTTCAAAGGCTTGCTAATGGAAAAGGGAGAGAGTGGGAAGCAGCTGCCCAGCCCCCATTCCTCCAGGCCCCTCAGCTGCCCTGGGCTCCCAAAGCCTGCTGAGAAGGGCCATCTGCGAAGGGAGGGGGGCAGGGAGCTGGGACTTGGGCTGTGGCCACAGGACAGCTGCATTTTGGATCCTCTTTTCTGGCGATGAGTGATCGCTTTTTCAAGAGAGGACTTCCGCATTGCAGCTTGTCCGTAGCCCCGGGGCCAGCGTGCTGGGGACACAGACCCCTGGGTACTGCCTCCTGCTGGCCCCTTGCTTGTGCTGTGGGGTTACACAGGTCGGGGGGGCGGGGGATGAGCTCACTGTGTGGGGTTCCACGCTGTTAATTGACTCTGCCTTGGTTGTGGGACAGAAACCACGGGGTGGTTTATCAGAAGTAGGGTCTGTGGTGGTGGAACGGTGATTGATGTTTATGACAAGAGACAGCGCTTTCTCCTTGGCCGCGTTCCTATTTTAAAATGTGGGGAGACCTCTCCAGGGCCTGGATGTCTTCACATTGGGGGTTTTCCCAGGAAGCTGAGGAGTAGAGGCTGAAGTCTCTAGGGCCTTGCGTTTTGGTGGCATTGATGAGCACAGGGTTCCCGAGGCCCTGAGGCGGGAGGCTGACGGTGGATGCTGTCATTGTACTGTACATCTGACTGTGCCCACTCAGCCTGGAAGGCCAGCCCGGGAAGCCGTAGCAGGGGGAGGAAGCGTGCACTGAGCCAAGGACACGATAAAGGGGACGTTTGTGGTCCTGAGATCTTGGCATCGCCTGGGACCCAGCTGGCGTGGTCAGCTGTAGGCAGAGTGCGCCCTTTCCCTCCAGGAGAAATCCGTTCTGTTTTGTGCACTCCCGGGCCATCCGTGACGTTTCCCTCCTCCTCTCTCACTTTGAGGAGCAAGCGGGCAGCCCCTGAGGCGCTTGGATGGAGGTTGGTGGTCACGGGGCAATGTGGAGGGAGCTGGGTCAGTCCGTACTGTCACCGTCCTGCCAGGAGAGGTCACGTGCTGTCCGGGAGTCTGTTATCCATGAGATACTGGGAGTTATGCACCTGTGTTGGTGCAGAGCTTTGGGTTTTGACCTGCCCTCCTGGTAGGTCTTTAATGAGAGGCTGGAGGTAGGGAAAATGGAATCACCCATTCCTTTCACTTGCTATCATTTAAACTCGTTTTGTTTTGTGTTGTGTTTTGGAGAGGTTTTTGCTTAGGGCGCGTGTGCTCACCAGACAGAGGCAGAAAGCCAGAAATCACCCCCCAGGGGGGATGGCCACGCTGCAATCCCTTCTCCTCCATTCTCCTCTCGGGATCTTGGGCACGCACGCATGTGTGCCCGGCGTGAGTTTTAAGCCACCAGGTCCGGGACTTGCACCATGGTTGACTACTTGGGAGTCCAGTGACATAGCCATTATGCTAACTGCTGGTCCCTAAACTCTTGGTTCTTGGGGCCAGTAGATGGTATGGTGGTTAAGAGTGTTGGACTCCCACATGGCCAACCATAGTTCAGTCCCAGACCTGGCAGCTTGCTTTCTTATCCCCCACCCCCTCTCTTGCTCTGTTCCTTTCTGGTCAAATTAAAATACATAAGTAAAGTTTAATTAAATAATTCTTTTTTTTTTTTTTGAGAGAGGTTTTCGCTATAGGGCGCATGCGCTCGCCAGACAGACAGAGACATAGAGACAGAAAGCGAGAAATCACCCCCCAGGGGGGATGGTCACGCTGCAATCCCTTCTCCTCCATTCTCCTCTCAGGATCTTGGGCACGCACGCACACGTGCCCGGCGTGAGTTCTAAGCTGCCAGGTCCGGGACGTGAACCGTGGTCAACTACGTGGGAGTCCAGCGACATAGCCATTACGCTAACTGCTGGTTCCCTAATTAAATAAGTTTTTTAAAAAAATAAACCTCTAGGTTCTTTTGTGTGTATTTTATTTACTGTCTTTGAGTTAGTGCCCAGGCGTCTCAAATAGCGGAGTGGGAATGACGGGGATTGTTGCTGATGACAGCCGGGTTTTTTTCCCCTCCCTGTAGTTAAACAACTAAGGTTCTATGTGGGGACTGCCTGGCCCTCATTCTCAGGCCTGGTGAAATAGAACTCTAAGGTGGTCGGGAACTGGCCTGGCCAAACGGCATTTCAAATCTCTCGGCCACAGTGACTTCTTAGAGAAGGGCCTGGTCTCATCATGATCCCAAGATATCCCGAGACAGCCAGATCGGAGCTTTTGCTAGAATTCTTTTCTAAAAAAAATGATTTAGTTTTATCTGTTATTATTATTTTTTAACAATTTTGCTATAAAGCTTGTGAACTCCCAAGACACACACACACGGAGAGAGGGAGGGAGATGGAAGAGGAAAACTGAGGCTTCCAGGCCTGAAGGTTCCACGCTGTGAGCCAGCCAGCTCCTTTTCTTTCCCCTTAACCACATTTGATTTGGGTTTCTAGTGCTTGGCCCTGAGACCCATTGAAAGCAAATGGATCCTCTGTGCTATAGACGACAACAGTGATCATTCAACGCTGTCGTAGCCGCAGAGCGGGCAGAGCGTTTTCTCCTTTGCTTCTTTTTTTTGTTGTTGTTGTTGTGACATGATCAGTGGGCATAAAGTGCATGCCGCAGTTCTGTACAGTGTCATGAACCCGTCACCGCCCAAGTTCTGGAGCAAAACCTCCAATGGCTACCATTCCACCAGAAGCGAACCCTGTTTGTTTGTTTTGTTTTGTTTTGTTTTGTTTTGTTTTAGAGGTTTTTGCATTAGGGCATATACACTCACCAGAGAGACAGAGAGATAGAAAGTGAGAAATCACCCCCCAGGGGGGATGGCCACGCCTTAATCCTTTCTCCTCTATTCTCTCGGGATCTTGGGCACGCATGCACACATGCCTGGCATGAGTTTCAGCCACTGGGTTTGGGGCTTGAACCGTGGTGGAGTCCAGCGACACAGCCATTACACTAACTGCTGGTCCCACTCTGTTGTTTTTTAAAAGAATGATTTTATTTATTTCTTATAATTTGACGAGAGAGGGACAGAGAAAGAGAGGGAGAAAGTGAGAAAGCAAGCTGCCAGGCCTGAGACCACACCACCTGCTGGCCCCAAGGCTAACCCTCTTTAGACTTTCATGAAAAGCATCTCTATGTTTTTTACTATAGTTTTTTTATTTTTTATTTTTTTAACATATGCAGCCTTCAGAAGGAATCTGGGGGGCTAGCAGGTGGTATGGTGGCTGGGATGCTGGACTTCCACATGATTGACTATGCTTCAAGTCCCAGACTTGGCAGCTTGCTTTCCTGCTGTTTCTCTCTGGTGAGCACATGTGCCCCGTAACCAATTAAAATAAATAAATAAACGAAGTAAATAAAATTAAATGATTTTTTTAAAAGAAGGCATTTTGTGGGCACGGCAGGTGGCATGTTGGTTAAGGGTACTGGACTCCCCACATGGTCAACTGCGGTTTGAGTCCTGGAACTAGTGACTTGATTTCTCACTTTCTCTCTCTCTCTGTCCCTCTCTGGTCAAATTAAAATAAATAAATAAAGTTAAATAAAAAAATAATTCTTTTAAAAAAATAAAAAGGCATTTTGGGGACCAACAGTTAGCGTAATGGCTATGTTGCTAGACTCCCATGTAGTCGACCGCGGTTCGAGTCCCGAATCTGGTGGCTTAAAACTCACGCTGGGCGTGTGTGCGTGTGTGCCCAAGATCCTGAGAAGAGAATGGAGGAGAAGGGATTGTGGTGTGGCCATCCCCCCCCGGGGGGTGATTTCTCGCTTTCTGTCTCTCTGTCTGTCTGGTGAACGCGTGCACCCTATAGTGAAAAACCTCAAAAAAAAAAAAAAAACCCAAAAAAGCCCCCAAAATAATTCTACCAGGGGTCTCATAGATATGTTAACATCACATGTGCAGTGTCCCCTCTGCATAGCCAGACTGCTTTCACTTTCTTCTCCTTCTTCTTCTTTTATTATTATTATTATTTTTTAGCTCTGAGCACTCACTGGAGAGAGATGGAGGGGTGTGATGGGGGGAGTGAGAAAGCACCCCTGTGGGGAAGGGTTACACTGCAATCCCTTCTCTTCCATCTCTCCCTCCTTTTGGGATTTTGGGCATGCACACACATGCACCTGTCATGTGTCTCAAGCCATAGGATCTGGGACTCGAACCATGCAGTTGGCCAGGTAGGACTGAGCCACCTTAACCACCCTGCCTCCAGCTGGCCCAGCGTGTCCATGTTCGAGGCTCTCACCTCCTTCAGTGCATGACTGTCCCACCCCTGTCTGTCCATTAGAGTGTCTCTTCTCCCTGGCGTTTACTGTAAAGCATTTACTGACGGTAATCATCCCAACAGAGCTTGCACTGCAAACAAACGAAACTCTGTGCGTGTCTCTTTGCGGAAGCCCGATCTTAAATCAGCCCGGCCATCTGCCTTTCCTGGTCCACATCCAAGCTGCTGATGGCCGCAGGAGAGAAATTGCACAACCGGGCGAGTGGCTGTTACTATGCAGTCGTGATCTGCAGCCCCAGCTGGGCCCTCCCGAGGGCGGGCGAGCAGGTCCCTGTGTCCCTCTTTAGCGGCCAGACTCCGGCTGCCTTCCCCAGCCGCTCCCTGCACTCTCCAGGTGCTGGCTATCTCCCTGTGCAGGTCAGTAGGCAGAAGGCTGGGCTGTTCTTAGTGGGGTGGTCATGAACCTTCTCTCTGTGTACCCATCGTCCCTGCTCCAGGCCCGTGTCCCCTCTTTTTATTTTTCTCCTCAGGGTGTGTGCACTTGCTTCAGAGAGAGAGAGAGAGGGAGAGAGAGAGAGAGAGAGGGAGAGAGAGAGAGAGAGAAATCATTCCGTGGTGGGGGGGAGAAGGGAAGGGCAAGTGACCTCTCTGCAATCCCTTTTCCTCCATTCTCCTCTCTGGATTTTTTATTTATGTTTTTTTTTTTTTTTTTTTTTTTATGGGCTCTCGCCAGAAAGACAGAGACAGAGAGACAGAAAGCGAGAAATCACTCCCCAGGGGGGAGGGCCACACCGCAATCCCTTTTCCTCCATTCTCCTCTTGGGATCCTGGGCACGCACGCACATGTGCCTGGTGTGAGTTTAAGCCGCCGGGTCCAGGACTCGAACCGTGGTCAAATGCATGGGAGTCCAGCAACATAGCTATTGCTAACTGCTGGTTCCTGGATTTTTTTTTTTTAAGACAGGGATCTTTTTGGATTATAGGGCACGTGTACTCACTGGAGAGATAGAAGAGACAGAGAAACAGAAAGTAAGAAATCACCTCCCCAGGGAGATGGCCATGCTGCAATCCCTTCTCTTCCATTCTCCTCTTGGGATCTTGGGCACACATGCACATGCACCTGATGTGAGTTTTAAGCTGCCGGGTCTGGGACTCGAACCTCCACGGACTATGTGAGAGTCCAGTGACATAGCTATGAGGCCATCTGCTGATCCCTCCTTATAAAACCCGGTGTGTTATATAAGCTGCCGGGTCAGGGACTCAGACACAGAGCTGGCTGTGTGGGATCCAGCTCCTTAATTACCATGCCACTTACTGGCCCGCCGGAAGTCCCTTCTTTAACAGGACACACCTCCACCCGTGCCCTCCTCCCTACCCTCTTGCTCACGGGGTAGATACATATATCAACTTTCAATGCGCTTACATAAAAAGCAATACGCTAGTTTGATTTCATTTTGAACGTATTTCTTAGTGTGGTAACATAACATCCTGCCGGGCTTGCCATTTTAACCATTCGTAGGTGTGCAGGCAGGGCAGCGTGTAGTCACCCTGACCACCCTGACATGGTTTCATCTTACTGACGATTTCTAGAATGCATGCAGGATAAGTGCACATTAGCTCGGAAGCACAGACACACGGCAGTTTAGTTTTTTAAACCTGCGCGAGAAAGAGAGCTTTATATTTGATGATGACGCGTTTCAGACTTCAGTGGGGCTGTGTTCTTCCAGCACAAAGAGGAGAAGCCAGTCGCTCAGCAGCCCACGACAGGGTGCCGGCCTTTCCCCCTTCCCTTTCCTTTCTTTTCTTTTCCTTTCTTTTCTTTTCCTTTCTTTTCTTTTCCTTTCTTTTCTTTTCTTTTCTTTTCTTTTTTCTTTTCTTTTCTTTTTTCTTTTCTTTTCTTTTTTTCTTTCCCTTTCTCTTCTCTTCTCTTCTCTTCTCTTCTCTTCTCTTCTCTTCTCTTCTCTTCTCTTCTCTTCTCTTCTCTTCTCTTCTTTCTCCCCTTCCCTTCCTCTCTTCTCTTCTCTTCTCTTCTCTTCTCTTCTCTTCTCTTCTCTTCTCTTCTCTTCTCTTCTCTTCTCTTCTCTTCTCTTCT
>NW_006159697.1:966795-967706 GCF_000334495.1 Tupaia belangeri chinensis
CCCTCCTCTCTCTTCTCCTCTCCTCAGCACTGCCTGTTCATGCTTCCTGTTTTGGGGTGAGCTTTCTGGTCTGTAGAATGAAAGGATCTGCAGACAAAGCGACCAGCTCTCAGGAAAGTAAGACCGGAAGGTGGTCCTGGCCTGCCCCAGAACCAGAGCCCTGGGGGTGTGGTGGGACGCTGCATGCATTCCAGGGCCTCCCGGGTCACCCTCGCAGCTGAGGCGAGGAGCTGCCCCTGTGCGCATGACACCGAGTGGACAGCTCTGGTGACTCTGGAATTGTCTTCTCCTGGGTCGCCATAGGCACCTGACCTCATTACTGTGCACACAGCTTAGAAAAACCGCGTCGCGCCTGCAAGATGACCCTCTTTCTCACAGAGATGTCTCGTGAACAGTCGGGGAGTCACGGCATGAGGTGCCACGCTCCAAAACCTGTGCTCGCGCGGATGAGCGCTTGAGGAAGCGAGGCGTAGAGGGTCTCTGTTCGGTCCGAGAGAAGGTTTCTCCCCCATGTCTCTTCAAGATGAGGGAAAGGAGAAGTACGGAATCGTAGCTGTCACTTGATCGTTTTCTCCTTTGTTTCTGGGGTTGTACGAGCTTGTTCCAATGGTGTAGACAGGCTTGATGGTGCTGGGTCATCTAAGGAGGCCCTCGTGCACTGAGCGGCCCCTGCCGGCCTGCATGGCCTCACTACTCTCGCCCAAGAGCGTTTCTTCTTCATTTCTTTCTTTTTTGGAGAGGTTTTTGCTATAGGGTGCGTGTGCTCGCCAGACAGACAGAGACAGAGAGCGAGCGAGAAGTCGCCCCCCAGGGGTGATTTGATCCTGGCTGACTGGTGAGCACACACAAGCAACCTTTTTTTTTTTTTTTTTTTTTTTTTTTTTTGGGGGTTTTTGGATTCACCACAGAGG
>NW_006159697.1:967754-968955 GCF_000334495.1 Tupaia belangeri chinensis
CAGGGGGGATGGTCACGCCGCAATCCCTTCTCCTCCATTCTCCTCTCGGGATCTTGGGCACGCACGCACACGCACCCGGCGTGAGTTTTAAGCCACCGGGTCCGGGACTTGAACCATTGTTGGCTACATGGGAGTCCAGCGACATAGCCATTACACTAACAGCTGGTCCGCACACAAGCAGCCTTCAAGGTCAGTTCAACAAAGGCTCCATGGCACAAGCGGCGCGGAGACTCACGCAGCACCGTGGGGAGACTTCCACACCGGAAGGCTCTCGTCAGGCCTGGCCCACCCTGTGCCGGCCACGCGGGGACCGTTGCCTGGAGAAGGAAGCGTGTTCCGAAGGCTGTGTGTTGGAGGATGCCGACTGTGCACTCGGGGCTTTGGATGCAGGAAACTGAACGCAGGGCTTGGTTGCGACAGCGTGGGTCTCTGCGTGGCTTCCCGGACAGCTCTCGCGTGCCTGGTTCATCTTAGGGCCTGTCTTCAAGCTCTGAGCTTTGCTGTTTCCCGGGTGTGGAGAAGAGGAGACCGCAGTGGGGTTTGCCCGCAACAGGAATCAGGAAACTTCTTTGTAGCCGATGCTTATTGTCCTCTTGTCACAGGATGTCCTTTATTTTCTTTGTCAGGTGTCCCTGGGGTCTTGCTGCGACAAAACGCTTTTTAAAAACGTCATTTCTTTCTCTTCTTTATTATTTTTTTGAGAGTCCCAGACCTGGCAGCTTGGAAGACACTCTGGGAGTGTGTGCACGTGTGTCCATAAGTCTGAGAGGAGAATGGAGGAGAAGGGATCGCGGCATGGCCATCCCCCGGTGGTGATTACTCATCCCTTCCTCTGTCTCCGTCTCTCTCTGCTGAGCATACACCCCCGATGGCAAATTAAAACAGCTGACCCCAAACTCCTTCACGTAGGCATTGCGTTACGGATGGCTTCTTTGGGGGGCCAGTCATCTTGGCGTGCGTTCTCTGACGTCCTTGTGCTCCGTCCCGTGGGACTGCTGCACGGGTTCCACAACGTGACCCTCCGGAGTCTGTTTCAGGGATAGCCTTGAGGATGAATGCAAGGATTTTGCTAGGGTGGACATGAAGAGTTTGAACAGCGGGGTCAAAGGTCGTGCACATTTATTTCTTCATTTTTATTTTTTAAAAGAATTATTTAACTTTCTTTCTTCCTTTCTTCCTTTCTTCCTTTCTTCCTTTCTTT
>NW_006159697.1:969000-1000031 GCF_000334495.1 Tupaia belangeri chinensis
TTCTCTCTTGCTCTCTTCCTCTCTCTCTCTCTCTTTAAATTTGACCAGAGAGGGACAGAGTGAGAAAGCAAGCTATGAGGTCCGGGATTCGAACCGCAGTCAGCTATGTGGGAGTCCAGCATCCTTAACCACCACACCGCCTGCCACCCAGTCATAAACACTTAAACATTTTTCCCAAAGAATTATTTGATTTCATTTTCTTTTTTTTTTTTTTTTTGCCTTCCTTTCTCCCTTTCTTTAAATTTGACTAGAGATGGACAGGGTAAGAGAGAAAGAGAGGAAGAGGGAAGGAGGGAGGGAGAGAGAGGGGGGGAGAGGAAGAGAGAGGGAGGGAGAGAGAGAGAGAGAGAGAGAGAGAGCAAGCGAGAGAGAGAGAGAGAGAAAGAGAGCAAGCCACCAGGTCTAGGACTTAACCCATGGTCAGCCAACTTGAACCGCAGTTGGCCGCTTGGGAGTCCAATGCCCCTAACCACCACGCCAGCTGCCAGCCCCCACATTTAACATTTTACCTCATGTTGCCAATTGCCTTCCAGTACACCTTCCCCCGAGCAGGGCAAGGAAGCGTGATCCATAGATCTTCATTAAGACTTGACGTTATGCAGCGTTTCACTCAGTCTTTGCCAATCTGAAATGGTATTTCCTCGTCCTTTTTCTTTCTCTGGTTACTGGTTGGGTTGAGGAATTTTTCCCCTTTCCTTCTAAAGCTGTATTTAATCTTATTGATGATAGAGAGTATGTGTGTGCGCAGGAGAGAGAGAAACACACCGAGGGAGGAGACCTCTCTTGGTAGGGCCTTGTCATGCCGGGCTGCCTTCTGCCCGGCCCTCTAGCTTGCAGGATTGTGGGCACGTGTGTGGATGCCTGGAATATTTTCTGCTCAACCGAGGACCAGAACCTGTGGTTGGCTGCCTGGCTTCCAGCCCTGAAGTTCAGTTTGCTACCAGCTGTGCCACCAGGCTGGGTCTGGAGCTTCTTTTGATGTCTATTACTTTATAGAAAATATAAATGAATAATCAATATCCACCCCATTTGTATTTGTTGTATGAACTTGTTAGTGGCTTCACAGATTTGTGACTTCTTGTTCTTCTTAGTTTGCCAGAGGGCCTGCGGTTGCCAGAGAGAGACAGAGGGAGCGGGAACGTGAGAAAACAGCCTCCTGGGGCAGTCACGCCACAGTCCCCTTTATCCCCTCTTTTGGGGATTTTGGGCCTGCAAGCACATGCACTCAGCGTGTTTCTCAAGCCGTCAGGTCTGAGACTCTCAAACCGTGAGGTCAACCAGGTGGGATCCACCCGCCTTAACCAGCAGGCCATGGCTTAGCCCTGACAGAGTGATTTACATATTGAGCAATTAACCTCTTTGTAGTTTTCTTTTTTGCAGTGTTTGGTTTTATTTTCCATTTTTTAAAAAAATGGCCAGGACCAGCAGTTAGCATAATGGCTATGTCGCTGGACTCTCACGTACTCAACTGCGGTTCGCGTCCCGGATCCGGTGGCTTAAAACTCATGCCGGGTGCGTGTGCGTGCGTGCCCAAGATCCCGAGAGGAGAATGGAGGAGAAGGGATTGCGGCGTGGCCATCCTCCCTGGGGGGTGATTTCTCGCTTTCCATCTCTCTGTCTCTGTCTGTCTGGCGAGCGCATGCGCCCTATAGCAAAAACAAAACAAAACAAAAAAACACCTCTGAAAAACAAAACCAGTGAACTAAAAAAAAAATTGCCATAAGGCTTGTGTGCTTGTCTGAGAGAGACAGAGAGAGAGATCGAGAGAGAAATCCTCTCTCCTTGTGTCCCTATCCCTCCCCCCCAGGGATATGGCCACCCTGCAATCCCTGCTCCTCCATTCTCCTCTTGGGATTTGGGGCACACACACGAACTCGCACCTGGCATGCTTTTGAAGCCACCGGTTCTGGAGGTCAAACTGCATAGTCAGCTCTGTGGGGTCCAGCCGCCCTGACCACCATGCCACGGGCTGGCCCGTCTGCTTTCCATCTTCGATGTGCACTTTGTCGTGAAGTCTATGGCTCTCTGTGTTTTTGTCCTGCTCGATTGCAGGGCAGCCCCCTCCACACACGCCTAGGCAGCGTGACCCTCTATCTCACCACACTCTCCAGGAGCCTGTCCATCTTGCTGGTCCTTGGGCGGCTGAGTTCTAACGTCAGCAGTCTCCATGGACAAGCCCGGGGGGGTTGGCCACCTTTTTCTTTAAGGGACCAGATGGTAAATATTTTGGGTTTCAAGGACAGTACGGTGTCTGCGGCAAATACTCAGCTCTGTTGTTGTATAGAAAAAATAACTGGAGGGGCTGGCAGGTGGCATGGTGGTTAAGGGTGCTGGACTCCCACATGGCCGACCATGGTTCAAGTCTTGGACCTGGTGGCTTGCTTTCTCACTTCCTCTCTCTCTCTCTGTCTCTCTCTGATCAAACTGGAAAATAACAATGATAATAATAATAAAGTTAAATGAAATAATTCTTTAAAAAAAACCTGGAGACAAGGGGCAAAGGAATGGGCACGGCACGTCTGTGTTCTAATAAAACTTTATTTCTTTCAAAACCAGGCATCGGGCTTTAATGGCCCATGTCTAGATTAGACAGTTGCCAAATTGCCCATTCAGCTAGTTCGCAGGCACGGCTGTGCCACTTCCGGCAGTGTCATTTTTTTTGGAGAGGTTTTTGCTATAGGGCTTGTACGCTTGCTAGAAAGACAGAGAGACAGACAGAAAGTGAGAAATCATCCCCCCCAGGGGGGGTGGCCACGCTGCAATCCCTTCTCCTCCATTCTCCTCTCGGGATCTTGGGCATGCACGCACACGTGCCAGGCGTGAGTTTAAGCCACCGGGTCCGGGACTTGAACTGGGGTCAACTACATGGGAGTCCAGTGACATAGCCATTACGCTAACTGCTGGTCCCCAGCAGTGTCATTGTTGTGGCACAATTACACGGGCTGCAGTCAATGAATGACTACCTGCAGAGTAGTTTTTTTGTTGTTGTTGGCTTGCTTTCTCACTTCCTCTCTCTCTCTCTGTCTCTCTCTGATCAAACTGGAAAATAACAATGATAATAATAATAAAGTTAAATGAAATAATTCTTTAAAAAAAACCTGGAGACAAGGGGCAAAGGAATGGGCACGGCACGTCTGTGTTCTAATAAAACTTTATTTCTTTCAAAACCAGGCATCGGGCTTTAATGGCCCATGTCTAGATTAGACAGTTGCCAAATTGCCCATTCAGCTAGTTCGCAGGCACGGCTGTGCCACTTCCGGCAGTGTCATTTTTTTTGGAGAGGTTTTTGCTATAGGGCTTGTACGCTTGCTAGAAAGACAGAGAGACAGACAGAAAGTGAGAAATCATCCCCCCCAGGGGGGGTGGCCACGCTGCAATCCCTTCTCCTCCATTCTCCTCTCGGGATCTTGGGCATGCACGCACACGTGCCAGGCGTGAGTTTAAGCCACCGGGTCCGGGACTTGAACTGGGGTCAACTACATGGGAGTCCAGTGACATAGCCATTACGCTAACTGCTGGTCCCCAGCAGTGTCATTGTTGTGGCACAATTACACGGGCTGCAGTCAATGAATGACTACCTGCAGAGTAGTTTTTTTGTTGTTGTTGGTTTTTTTTTTTTTTTTTGAGTACACAGAGTCAACAAATAGCATAGTTGTGTGTAATTGTGCACAAGAGAGAGACAAGGGTGAGAAAGATATAGAGAGAGAACCTTGGACAGAGTGTTGTGCTGAGACCTCTCTCCTCAAGTGTCCAGTTCCTCGGGATCCTGGACACCCACTGGTCTTCAGGCTGACCCAGGGATCTGAACCTGTGTTCAGCCACGTGGCTTCCAGCGCTGCAGTCCGGTAGGCTGTGGCATGTAGGCTGGGCTGACAGGTAGGATTCGGTCAACATGTTGTCCCTGACACAAAGAAAAAGAAATACTGGCGTTACTCTATTGCCGCAGGAAAGCTTTCGCTTCAGATATGTAGAACTGGGTGTTGGACAACGCGAAGGAAATAGACATCTTAGTTAGTGACATCGTTAGAACTGATGGCATTTAACGTAAAGGTTCCGATTTGTTCCCTGAATTACCAACGGACTAGAAAGCACGTATGATATTTCCTGCCAGCGTCTACATGAGATCTGGGCCCGTCTCAAATTCCTCTCGACTTCTGAAGAGAGCCCTAGAGAGCTGCTGATGGTGAGACCAAGCACCAAGGGAGGTATCAATTACGCCTGCAGATTTCTGCCTCGGCAGTGCACGGGTCCTTCCTGGCAGTAGGCGAAGGGCAACACACGCACACTGGCAGAGTGAATGAATCCCTGGCCCTCGCTGCCCGCTGCCCTCCGGAACCCAACTCTGCGAGTACTACCCAGGAATACCCATTGAAACAAGCACCCCTAGGGGTCATTCTGAGCTCCCCTTCCAGCTGGAAAACCCCTACGCGTTCTCGGATCCCGAAATAAACTTGCAGGGAGGGTGATCAGCCCTACGAGTCCTTCTTGACCTATCTGTCCACTTTCCATCCAGTGTGGAGAATGTGGGATATTTATGCCTGACTGTAGGAAATGACTCAATGGAAAAAGTGACTCTGTGTTTTCAGCTTCGGTTTATCTTCATGACTCGGTTGTTTCAAGCCTCTCACCGTTATGTCTTTAAGACTTTCGGATGGTTACTAAGACCAGGATGGTGACTAAAATGAACTCCAATGAATGGTTTTATTTTATCCCTAATTCCTTTTACTAATATTAACCTCGAGTTATTTGGCAAAAGCCAAACAAACATACACAAACATTCAGCAAAAATAAACATTCTCTTTTATGGCTTTTTTCTCTTTTTTCATTAAGAAAGAAAGTGACTGGGTAGTCAAGGCACTGGATCCCACAGAGCTGGCTCCCCAGGGGGTGATTTCTCACTCCACATTCCCCATCAGTCCCTGACTCTGGCAACTATGTGAGCCCTAAAAAAAAAAGTGCTAGCTCAGCCTAGCAAGGACCTCCAGCTTAGCACCTGTGAGATTTTTTATTTTTTTTGAAGAGGTGTTTTGCTATAGGGCACATGTGCTCACCAGACAGAGAGAGAGAGAGACAGAGAGACAGAAAGCGAGAAATCACCCCCCAGGGGGGATGGCCACACCACAATCCCTTCTCCTCCATTCTCCTCTCGGGATCTTGGGCATGCACGCACACATGCCCGGCGTGAGTTTTAAGCCACCGGGTCTGGGATGCGAACTGCTGTCGACTACATGGGAGTCCAACGACATAGCCATTATGCTAACTGCTGGTCCCCCCTCCAGCTGAGCACCTGTGTAGAGCATCTATGGCCCTCTGGAAGTGGGAGAGTTGTCCTCCTGCTTCGTCTCTGGGCGTTTTTCATATTTCAGACGAACAACGCATCCGAGGGCACTGAACTTTCTCTGTTCCAGGGCAGGGATGGGGAGATGATTTGCAACTCAGATATTTAGAGCAGAGTCCAAAGTCTTAAGGAAACCTACCACCCCCTGGCCCTCTCTCATTCCCACACAGTGGAGATTACTTCCCTTCTCTTTCTGGAGGACCATTGAAACCAGGTAAAAGAACATTTTGAGGATCTGTAGGTGGCATGGTAGTTAAGGCGCTGAACTCCACATGACTGACTGTGGTTTGAGTCCCAGAGCTGGTGGCTTGGGACTCTCCCCCCCGCCCCATCCCTAGTCTGTCTTTTGTGAAGTTATAAAAAGAATTTCAAATGGGAATGCTTTATTTTAACATTTATTTATTTATTTATTTATTTATTTAGAAAATTTTGACCAGAGAGAGACAGAGAGAGAGGGAAAGTGAGAAAGCAAGCCACCACATCCTGGATTGGAACCGTGGTTGACCCTGTGGGAATCCAGTGCCCTAACCACCACTCTACCTGCTGGCCCCATAAATCATTCTTTTAAAAAAACAAAAAGAGAACACTTTGAAAGGCCATTGTTTGTGGTAAGCATGTGGCTGGAAGGAAAGGAGGAATGAGGAACGCGCCATGAGAGAGACAGCTCGGCGCTGATTCACCTGTGCTGGCCTGGCGGTGTGTGTCCATGAAAACCCTTCCTCCTGCCGATGCGCATCTCCACCAGGGCTGTTGTCATTTAGGACTAGTCTAGAGACTCATTTCTCTTGCCGTCTGTTCTCGTACTTTAAAAAAACGTTTATTATTTCTTCCATGAGAGAGAAAGAAAGAGAGCGAGAGGCAGCACCACCACTGGGTGCCCTTGCTGTGATCCACCCCAGCCTCAGCCAGTGCAGATCATGGACATGCGTGAGCCTGGTGCACTCAGACGGGTCTCCGTGCATGAGTCCTGGACCTTGCCCTGTGGGGCAGCCGTGTAGCACATAGCGTTTTACCACGGCATCACCTTCGACCCCCTGTCATCATCCTTTGGGAGCAAAAAAATAAACATACGAAGTAGTCAACCGTCATTGGGAAACTTGCGAAAACAGGACTGACTGTGACATTTCAAATTTGCGATGTGGTACATTATAACCGTTTCGGTGCTTTTCACCCCATTTGTGGAGGGGGAGGTCTTGTGTTTCTCGATCACTGCTGGCTTTGCCGTGCACGGTGGTGGGACTGTAACGGAATATAATTTCTCTGTGTGGGCTTGTGGGAGTGAAGGTTACACCACAGGGGCTGCGCAGCCACAGCTGTGTGGATGGAAAATTCCAGTCCTTTCTGTTGCAATGTTTTCCATTTTTCTATGTGCAAGGAAATGTGTGCTTAACTGAGCTCAGCTGTTTGAAAATTCACAGACATTTTGAGATAGTACCTGTCGTTGCTGGGTAGGCAGGCTGCAGTGACAGCACAAAAGAAGCGCTTCATTGAAAGGACTTGATAAAGTGCGGTTTTCGTGACCAATACCCTGCCAGACGCTGAGGGAGGTTTAAACATTGCAGTGTTTGGGGACCAGCAGTTAGCGTAATGGCTATGTCGCTGGATTCCCACGTAGTCGACCGCGGTTCGCGTCCCGGACCCGGTGGCTTAAAACTCACGCCGGGCGTGTGTGCGTGCATGCCCAAGATCCCGAGAGGAGAATGGAAGAGAAGGGATTGCGGCGTGACCATCCCCCCTGGGGGGTGATTTCTCGCTTTCTGTCTCTATGTCTCTCTCTGTCTGGCAAGCGCATGTGCCCTATAGTGAAAAAACCTCTCCAAAAAAACCAAAAATCAAAACATTGTAGTGTTTAAATTTTGGTGGATGTAATAAGAGGTATGTTCATGAAATAACTTAGTTATTTTTTATTTTTTAAGAGAGTTATTTATTTATTTTTTTTTTGCTATAGGATGCATGCACTTGCCAGAGAGACAGAGATAGAAGGTGAAGAATCACTCTGCCGGAGGATGGCCACGCTGCAATCCTTTCTCCTTCATTCTCCTCTCGGGATTTTGGACACACATGCACACGCACCTGGGGTGAGTTTGAAGCCGCCAGGACTCCAACTGTGGCTGACGACATGGGAGTCCTATGACATAGCCCTACGCCATCTGCTGGTCCCAGTTTCTTTTTCCTTAACGGAGAGAAAGTGACAGATTTTGGTAGTGCATGCTCCTGGTTGATGAAAGTACTGAATTTTGAGCTGTAATTTTGAGGATAGAGAGACCTTCCCTTTTATTTATTTTTTGGAAAGCTTCAAGGAATAAATTCAGAAAAGTGTGCATAGGTGCCCTGAGTGCACACATTTCTAACCTTTTACAACTGAGCACAACCTCCTAGCCAGAAACCAGATCAAGAGAGCGACTTCCCCAACACCTCGGAGAGCAACCCCTTGCCTCCTTCCTGTCACCTGCCCCACCTCTCTGAAGAACAGGAATCCCACCTCTCTGAAGAACACGAATGCATTTTACTCGTTTTTATCCTTGCCGTGCATTGGAGCCTGCTGCATTTGGGTGGTCTAGGACACCATCGTACCTCATGGCTCACCTCACTGTTAAGGGGTCGCAGACTGTTGGCTCTTCTGCTGTCTAGCATTCCCCCAAACGGATATGAGAGGTCTTCGGAAAGGTCACAGAAAATGGGTGTCATGGAGGGCCCACCCATAGCCTAATGGCTAAGGTGGCTGAATCCCACATGGTTGACTACGTGGTTTGATCCTGGACCTGGAGGTTTGAAAAACACACTGGGCACGTGTGTGCTGTTCCCAAAATCCCCCAAAGAGGGAGAAATGGAGGAAAAAGGATTGTGACATGGTCATCCCATCCCCCATGGGTGGATTGCTTTTCCATTTTCCCTCCCTCTTTCTCTCTCTGTCCCTTTCCAGTGAGCACAGATACCCTCTGGAAAAATTAAAAAAAAAAAAAAAAAAGAAAATGTGTGTCATGAGAAGATTATGCATGGATTTCAATTTTTTTTGGACCAAAATAAACTCATACCTCAATTCTCTTCTTCACAAACTTTTCCAAGTCCCCTCCTGTCCCGTATTTATCCTTTGCATTGTCGATGTGATTTGAGGGGTTTGCGGTTTGATTGTACTTTGAAGAGTGGCACATGGGTATTCAAGTGCATGCCTGGGAGTGATCCCGTATATACTTTTCTGTTCACTGGATACTCAGAGGTAGGAGCAACGGTTAGTAGAGTCCTGTCGTCCAGCATCCTCGAGTGGTTGTACCCATTTACACTCCCGCCAGAAGGGGGCGATATTTCCACCACTCTACACCTTTGCCATGGATGGTTTGAATGGGTATGACATCAAACAGCCCCTTCCTTCCCTCCTTCCTTCCTTTTTTAGTTTTTGCTATAGAGCGTGTGCGCTGGCCAGAGAGACACAGAGAGAGAGGGGGGAAAAAGTGAGAAACCACCCTCTCCCAGGGGCCATGACCATGCCCAATCCCTTTTCCTCCAGCCTCCTCTTGGGATTTTGGGCATGCCTGCATATGTGTCTGGTGTGGGTTTCAAGCCATGGTCTCCAGAACTCTAACCTCACAGATGGCCACGCGGGCTCCAGTGCCTTAACCTCTATACCACCTGCTGCCTTCCCTAGCTGTCCTGAAAAACAGTTTGAGATTTGGATGTTTTAAATAACTTTGGAAAAAGATACCAATTCTCAGCCTGTCTTTGGTCTAAATTACTCCGGTCACGTGGGGGCACGCAAAACTCTGAGAAATTGTTCAGGAGAAGCACCGTCTAGCGTGAGATCCTCTAGCCCATGTGGCTGTTTCAGTGTAAACGCATTAAAATGAGCCTGGTCATCACACATAAATGCATGATTAGTAAAATTGTATTGGACGCTCCATTCTCAGTCATGTCAGCCACAGTTCAAGCGCCCGAGAGCTGCGTGTGGCTGGAGGCCACCACATGAAGCGCAGGACCTTTCTCTCGCTGTAAGAGTGAGCGAGCAGCCATGGGGGGAGGTGAGGAAATGCCAAGGAAAGGAGGATGGATTGTGTGGAAGATGGACATGTGACATTGCATCCTATTTTAGTGGTTACTATAAAAAGTGGTTCTGTCTTTGATCGCAGCTGCCCTGCTGTAGACCACGCTTGGTGCTTTTCTGGCTTTGCTATTTCAGTCATGTCTGAGAGACGCTTCCTGCATTTTGCTTCTCTTGCACGTTATTATTATTATTATTTTGCCCTGGCTGTGAAATAAAATCTGGTGGTTAGGGATTCCCCACAAGATGAAAAGCCATTGCAACTTAGTACTGCCTGTTGATTTCCCGTTCATGTGTGCACAAGTGCCTTGCCCAGAAAAACGCTGTCTTTACTGGGTGCTCACGGCTCCCCTCTGCAGCTGGGAAGAGTGGTGTGAGGTCATTGGTAGATTCGGCTGTCTGAGAGCATGTTGTCTAAAACCTCCCGTCGGCCTAGAACAGGAAGTGAAAGAACGCATGGAGGATTGAAGGAGGCACTTTTGGTTAGGAAATCAAAAATAATAATAATCTTTTTAAAGATATAGGGTCTTGCCGTGTTGCCCAGACTGGCTTCAGACTTGCTGCGTTGCCCAGACTGGCTTCAGGTTCCTTCCTGCTCCAGCCTGCTGAGTAGCTAGGATTACAGACACGAGCCATTGTGCCTGCTCATTAGGAGCATATTCCTATTGTTTAATGTACTGGGTTTTCTTTGCATATTGTTGAAAAACAATCGGACATCCTGTTCTTCACAGTATTTTCTGAATAGCGTAAAGTCCTTCTGCAGTGCTCAGATCAGTAAAGTCACAGCTGCAAGAAAAATCACAAGAACTCCTCCTCTCTTAGATACGGGATTTATTCTCCTTTGGGTCAGCGTAAAAAGAGGACAAAGTCCCTGTGGCAGACTAGTTGTGCCATAGATATTTTTGCCGGTATTCATTCATCATCCCAAAGTATTTTATCCAGTGCCTATTACTTACTGAGCACTACGTTTCGTGGTGCGGATGTGATGGTGACCGCAAGTGCTCTGTCACTTATTCTATATACATCTATACATCTTATACATCTGTAAGGGGAGGCTAGAGCTTAAAGACTGCAACAATTACTCTAAGTAGACACATAGAAAGGTGACATCATTCACAAAGACTGGACTAAGAGTTAAGGAAATGTCAGCTGACAGGGCCAGAAGATTTTCTTTTTTATTGGGAGAGGTTTTGCTATAGGGTGCGTCCGCTTGCCAGAAAGACAGAGACATAGAGACAGAAAGTGAGAAATCACCCCCCAGGGGGCATGGCCACGCTGCAATCCCTTCTCCTCCACTCTCCTCTCGGGATCTTGGGCATGCATGCACACGTGCCCGGCGTGAGTTTTAAGCCACTGGGTCCGGGATGCAAACCGCGGTCGACTACGTGGGAGTCCAGAGACATAGCCATTACACTAACTGCTGGTCCCAGGGTCAGAATATTTTGATTTTGCAGAAAAAGTAACAGAAAAGTAGTATTATGAGTCAAAAAGGCACTGACTTTGGGCTAAGAACTCTGTATGCCATTCCTGGTGTCTTTTGCATCTATTGCTGTATGACAAAGCAATCTCCTTGCAGTTGGAAACACCAAATATTTATCACATCCAAGAAACTGAGAGAAATTGGGCTGGGTGGTTCTGCCCCAAGATCTCGGATGAGATTGCAGTTAAGACCTCAGCCCCAGGCCCAGCAGATGGCATGGGGTTAAGACGCTGAATCCTACGTGGCTGGCTGTGCAGTTTGACTGTCGGACTTGGCAGCTTCAAAATCCCACCAGGCACATGAGCGTGCATGCCGAAACATCTCAAGAGGAGAGTAGAGAAAAGAGGATTGTAGGGGCAGCAGATGGTGTGGTGGTTAATAGGCTAGACTCCTTCATGACTGACCAGGGTTTGAGTCTTGGACCCAGGGACTTGAAAATTACACCAGATGTTTGTGCGTGCGTGCTCCAAATCCTGAGAGAAGAATGGAGGAGAAGGGATCGTAGTGTGGCCATTCCCCCAGGGGATGGTTTCTCACTTCCCTCTCTCTGTCTCGTACATGTACCCTATAGCCAAAACTTCAATAAAACAAAGCAACAACAACAAACACTTAAAAAAAAAAGACTTCAGCTCCTACTGAAGTCATCTAAAATCTTACCTGGCGCTGGAGGATCTCTTTCAAGATGATCCTCCCAAACATGGCTTTCGGTAGGAGGCATCAATTCTTCTTGGGCTTCCAGTAGACAGGCCTATCCTCCCAGTGGACCTGTCCAATGGGCTGCCCATGTGTCCTCATAACATGGCAGCTGGCTTCACCGGAAAGCGAGATGGAAGACTCCTTGACTCCTGTGACTTGATGTTGGAAGTCACCGACCTTCATTCTCATTCTGTGTTGGCGACAAGTCATAAATACAGTCCGTAGTCCAGGGGAGAGGGATCAGCCTCTAGCCTCTGAAAGAAGAAATAGCAAAGCGTTTGGGGAGAGATTTAACAGTCGTCGAACCCTGGATCGTTTTACTCTAGCGGTGGGATTAGAGTAAGTGTCTACGTTTTCCTATGAGTTTGAGTTAGTTTGCTTTTTATGACCCAGAGGACATGTATGTGTGCATGCATGAGAGAGAGTGCGGAGAGGGAGGGAGAGAGAGAGGGAAGGCATCCTTGACAGAGTCTCACCACTCTGTGACCCCCTTTTCCCCAGCCCTCTAACTTCTCAGGATTCAGGAGCCTGCACTCAAGCACCCTGTGTGTTTTCAGGCTGAGAATGGGTCCACTGGGTCCGGGACTCGAACCACAGTCAACTACATGAGAGTCCAGTGACACAGCCATTATGCCAACTGCTGGTCCCCAGGCTGAGAGGGTTATTCTAACTTGCAGTCAGTCATGTGGCTTCCAGCACTATAGTCTAGTATGCTATGGATTGTACCACATGGCAGGACCGACTTTCAGCTTTCTCAGGTGAGAAGTAAGTTTGAGTTTACCCAGTCAAGTTTGTTAGAGGGGATTAGCAGGTACTGTATGTGAAGGTAGTTTTTCAAGTTCTAAGGAGTTCTGTAGACGTTAGCTGTTTGGAAGAGGCAGAAGCATGGAATCTCATTCTTATAAACCCCTCCTTTATGGAGTTCAGGATATCCACTGAGCATTGAAGGGCTTTCAGGATGATTCAGCTGTGATCTGGGCTGTCGAAGCCTTTCTGCACTTTTTAATTTTCGTCGTCCTCTGTCGGAGCTCTGGTGTGATAGGAGTCAGAGTTCCTGAATATTTACTGGCTTAAACCAATGTTTCACTAGTTGTCTCCCTGATTAAGGCAGATTCTTTGACTCGATCTTCTCATCATGGTTTATTTTCCTGGCTGCATTCAGCTTAGACTATTGCTTCACCTTTGCAAAAGAAAAGTGTCGAACTAACACAGATACTCAGAAAAGGAATGTTAAACAAAACAAACCCTGGTGACAGATGCGTTTCTGCTGATGGGGAGAAGCCACCAATTGCTCCACGTGCCACGTGGTCAGGTGTTACTGGATAGCGGCCAGGGCTGCTCTGAGGTCGTCTCTTCCAGTTTCTCCCTGTGAGGGGAGAAGCAGTTAGTGTAATGGCTATGTCACTGAACTCCCATGTAGTCGACTGTGGTTCAAGTCCCGGACCTGGTGGCTTAAACTCACGCCGGGCACGTGTGCGTGCATGCCCAAGATCCCAAGAGGAGAATGGAGGAGAAGGGATTGCAGCATGGCCATCCCGCTCTTGGGGGGTGATTTCTCTCTTTCTGTCTCTCTGTCTCTCTGACGAGCGCACGTGCCCTGTAGCAAAAACCTCTCAAAAAGAAAAAAATCAGGATGCTCAGAATGGACCGTGATGCTCTAAAGACCCGTTGGCAGGAGCTGGGTGAGCTTCCCGGCTGTTTGCTTTCGCGTGCCCTGTCTGCGTGCCTGTGTTAGTCTGGCTCTTTTGTTGGGAAGCCCTAATGTGCTGAGGTCAGCAATGCCTGTGATTACAGCATCCGTGTGAGTCTCCCTTTGTGTTGGCCTTTGGCTTGTCATCTGTCGGTTCTTCCTAAATCCGTCACTGCGGCTCTACTTTAGCAAGAATGCGTATGTGTTCATTTTTTTTAAAACAACTATTTATTATTATCATTTTAAAATTTGACCAGAAAGAGACAGAGAGACAGAGACAGAGACAGAGACAGAGAGAAAGAGAAGGAAAGCAAGAAAGCAAGCCACCAGGTCCAGGACTTGAACTACCATTGGTCATGTGGGAGTCTAGTACCTTAGCCACCACGCCACCTGCCGGCCCCTTATGTGTTCCTTTTTAAACAGTTGTAAGTACCCCTGAGCACTGGCTGTTTTTATTCTTCCATTTTCTTACCGTAACCTCATTTTCTCACCTTTATTCCTAGAGATCGATGCCAAAAGGATGAGAAAAAAGCCCAGTGAATGACACGATTGCAGTAGAGACCTACCAGAGCTTCTGCAGCTCGTTCAGCAGCCCTTACAGAGCTCACACGGCTCTCAGTAATGAACTGCTGCACGCTCTACATTTCAGAACACGTGGAACCAGCAGTTAGCGTAATGGCTAGGTAGCTGGACTCCCATGTAGTCAACCGTGGTTGGAGTCCCGGACCAGGTGGCTTAAACTCACGCCGGGCACGTGTGCGTGGGTGCCCAAGATCCCGAGAGGAGGATGGAGGAGAAGGGATTGTGGCGTGACCATCCCCCTTGGGGGATATTTCTCGCTTTCTGTCTCTCTGTCTCTTTGATGAGCGCCGTATAGCAAAAACCTCTCCAAAAAACCCCCCCGAAAAACAAAAAATAAAAACAAAAAAAACATGAAGCCTAGCTCTTCCTTCTCTGAAGCTGATTGTTAAGCATTCGTGAAATTCTTGGATGGCCACATGTAGTCAGTTTAGGCTGCTGTCATGATGGCTCTGGCCAGGGTGCTTTTGCCATAGGCATTGTTATTGGGTATCAGCAGTGTCCACCCACAGACCATGGGCTGTGGTCCACAGGTACCTTTATGCATTTTCTTTTTAAAAGAATTACTTACTTAATTTTATTTATTCATTCTCTTATTTTAATTTGACCAGAGAGAGACAGAAAGCGGGGATGGGAAGTGAGAAAGCAAGCCACCAGGTCGAGGACCCGAACCATGGTTGGCCACATAGGAGCGTTCAGTGCCTTAACCACTGTGGCACCTGCTGGTCCCCCTTCATGCATATTCTGTGCACCTTTGACCAGAGTGATCTGCTCCTCATAGTAGCTTTGCCTGGTTGAACAGTAGCACCGATGGAGCAGGCTCAGTGTTGCCGTGGCTCAGCTGCCTGGATTACTGGTCTACACTGCGTGCCTGAAGGGCGAACAATGACACGAATGAAAAACAGGCAAGTCTTTGGATAATTCAGTTAGCATGTCTAAGCTTTTGATTCGTCATTTAGGAAATGAGACAACTGCATGAACACGCCTCATGTTTATGATTGGTTTTTCGGAAAGCGAGGCAGAGAGCTAGGACTCCCACCCAGCAAGGTCCCCATGCTATGACCAACCCAGTCTCAGTTCGCCTGGATTCTGGACACGCGTGCATGTGTATGGAGTGGTCCTGGGATTGGAACTCTGGGTGTTTCCTATGTGGGTCAAGCATTTTGCTGCACCAGTGCCTGGCTCCAACAATTTTATTTTTAAAGAGATTTTTGCTATCGGGTATGTGCGCTTGCTGGAGAGCCAGAGAGCCAGAGAGTGAGAAATCACCCCCCAGCGAGGATGGCCATGCCGTAATCTCATCTCTTCCACTCTCCTCTCAGGATTCTGGGCACACAGGCACAGACACACACACCTGGTGTAAGTTTCAAGCCTCTGAGTCTGGGACTCCAACCGTGGTTGACCATGTGGGAGTCCAGTGCCTTAACCACTATGCCACCTGCTGGCCCCTCCAACATTTAAAGAAAGAAAGAAAAAAAAAAAAAAAAGAATGACTCTATGGGCCTGCTGGTGGTGTGGTGGTTAAAGGTGAACTCACACCTGGCTGACCGCAGTTCGAGTCCCAGACCCGGCGGCTTGCTTTCTCGCTTTCCTTTTCTCTCTCTCTCTGATCAAACTGGAAAATACTAATAAATAAAGTTAAATAAAAAATAATTCTTCAAAAAAAGACTCTAAGTTTTTGGACATTGGACTGGATATCTGGAAAAGAAAAGGTCCTGATTTCCTCATGGAATGATTTTTCAAGTACATAAGCCCAAGATGATGTTTCTATTAATATTATCATCATGATAGTGTTATTTCTCATAACAGTGCTTCACCATGGCACCTTATGGGATTTACCTATTTTTAATAAATAATTATTTGATTTAACTTTATGTATATATGTATGTATTTTTTATTTGCCCAGAGAGGGACAGAGTGAGGTATTGAGAGGGGAGGAGCAGGAGTGAGAAAGCAAGGCACCAGATTCAGGACTTGAACTGTGGTCGGCCATGTAGGAGTCCAGCGCCCTTAACCCCCAGGCCACCTGCTGGCCCAGGGTTCACCTATCTTATTGATCAATACCTACGGTATTGGTCTCCCTCAGATACCGTCATCGGCTTTCCAGTCCGATGTCTAATGACTGCCGTGGGTCCTCAGCTCTTGATTCCACATAGTTCCTTGTAAGACATTCTTTCTGGAATCTCTTGCAGTGTTGGAATGAGATAAACACTCTGTTTTTCAATGATGGTCTTATAAACCCGTTTAAACCCCTTTCGAGGGGTTTCTCTGGATACGCTGATATTATACAGCCGTGCGCTGTGAGCCAGGAATCCTGGCGGGGGCCACGGTGACACGGAGCCTGCAGTGTGCCCTGCTGCTAAGTGATGCAAAGCATTTTGGTGGCATTTTGATCATCTGACAATTCCTTAGCAATTAATTAGCTCCCTTGCATTTATTCTGCATCTTTTCTCTGTAGGGAGAGTTTTAAATATATCTTCCTCGTAATGAGTGACTGAGTCACTAGCACAAAAGGAATCCAACTTGCCGTTCACCTTTCCACACCCGCACGCATTTCCGGCAAGGAGCTCACCATCTGCAAAAGAAGCTCACTTTTCAGTGTACACATGGCTACGTTTCCCTACTTACGTATTTGCTATATCCGTTTCCACAGACTGACGATGTTCTAGAAGTTGATTCTGATTCTGAGTTGGAGACTGTTGGGTCTCTCTCCTTCTTCATTCTCGTCGTCTTCTCCTTCTTCTTCTCTTTCCTCTTCTCCTTCTTCTTCCTCTTCTTTCTCTCTTTCCTCTTCTTCTCCTTCCTCCTCCTTCTCTTCTTCTTTCCTCTTCTCCTTCTTCCTCTTCTTCCTTTTCTTCTTTCTCTTCTTCCTTTTCTTCTTCCTTTCTCTTCTTCTTCTTTTTCTTCTTTCTCTTCCTTCTCCTCTTCTTCTCTTTCCTTTTCTTCTTCCTTCCCTTCTTCGTCTTCCTCCTCCTCTTCTTCTTCCTCTTCTCCTTCTTCTTCTCTTTCCTCTTCTTCCTCTTCTTCTTCTCTTTCTTCTTCTCTTTCGTCGTCATCTTTTTCTTCTTCTCCTTCTTCTTCCTATTCTTCTCCTTCTTCTTCCTATTCTTCTCCTCCTTCTCCTCCTCCTCCTCCTTCTCCTCCTCCTTCTCCTCCTTCTCCTCCTCCTTCTCCTACTCTTCCTCCTCCTTCTCCTCCTCCTTCTCCTCCTCCTTCTCCTCCTCCTCCTTCTTCTCCGTCTTCCCTTTCTTCGTCTTCCCTTTCTTCTTCTCCTCCTTGTTCTCCTCCTTCTTCTTCTCCTTCTTCTTTTTAGACATTTTTGCTATAGGGCACGTGCACTTGCCAGAAAGACAGAGAGAGATGGAGAAACAGAAAGTGAGACATCCCCCCTCCCTGGGAGGATGGCCACACCACAATCCCTTCTCCTCCGTTCTCCTCTTGGGATCTTGGGCATGCACACACACGCACCCAGCGTGAGTTTAAGCCACCGGATCCAGGACTCGAACCGTGGTCTAGTACATGGGAGTCCAGCGACATAGCCATTACGCCAACTGCTGGTCCCACATCTTTATGGTTTTTGCCATAGAGCATGTGCTCTTGCTGGTGAGAGGCAGAGAGAGATAGTAAGAAGGAAAGTGAGAGATCACCACTCAGGGGGATGGCCATGCTGCAATCCCTTCTCCTCTATTCTCCTCTCGGGATCTTGGGCACGCACGCACACGCGCCTGGCGTGAGTTTAAGCCACAGGGTCCGGGTCTTGAACCGCGGTCGACTACATGGGAGTCCAGCGACATAGCCATTACGCTAACTGCTGGTCCCCCCACCGTAATTTTCAAGCCTCCAGACCCAGGACTCGAACCACGGCTGGCTATGTGGGAGTCCAGTGCCTTAACCACTATGCCAGCCCCTGTATCTCTCATCTTAAAAGTAATCAAGAACAAGTACAATGTAATATGTAAGGCTAGAACACGCAGGACCAGTGCAACGATGAATCTGTCTTGATGCTGTTTGGCTTGACACAAATCCGCCCATCCTAGTCGCTGATGAGAAACACTTCCTTGTAGGACACTGCTTCTGGAAACCCTTGCAGTAGTTGAATTAGACAAATACTTGGTTCTTCTATGAGTCAGGTAAAACCCTTTTCAATGGATTTCTCTTTATACTCTGATAAGCAGTACCACCATCTTTGCTAGGCTTCTGGAATGTCTTGAAGAAGATCTGAAACACCCATTCCGAGGACTCTTGGAGCGCTTGGAAATCAAGTTGGTGATAAAATATACATATACTTTTTTAATTAAGAGATTTTTGCTATAGGGCACATGTGCTTGCCAGAGAGATAGAGAAGGTAAGAAAGAAAGTGAGAAATCACCCTCCCCTCCCCCAGGGGGGATGGCCATGGCACAATCCCTTCGCCTTTATTTTCCTCTTAGGATTTTGGGCATGCACACACACGTGCCCAGCATGGATTTTAAGTCGCGTGGTCCGGGACTTAAACCATGTTCAACTACATGGGAGTCCAGAGATGTAACCATTACCGTCTGTTGGCCGCTAAAGTAGCTTGTTTTTAATGTCACTGAGAAGGACCAGCAGTTGGTGTAATGGCTGTGTCATTGGACTCCTATGTAGTCGACCATGGTTCTAGTCCTGGACCTGGGGACTTAAACTCAGGCCGGGCGTGTGTGTGTGTGTGCCTAATAATAATAATAATAATAATAATAATAATAATAAATATAATAATAATAATAATAATAAAGTCACTGAGAATAGATGCTTTTGAAGGCTTATTTTATTAGTCAAAATGACCAAGAACATTGAGTAATGGTTAAGAGTATAGGATTTAGGGGTCAGCAAGTGGCATGGTGGTTAAGGCGCTGGACTCTCCCACATGGCTGACCACGGTTCAAGTCCCAGACCTGGTGGCTTGCTTTCTCACCTTCTCTCTCTCCCCACCCCCTCCCTCCCCTCTCTCTCATTAAACTAAAATAAATGAATGAATAAATGAAATTAAATAAATAATTTAAAAAAACCAGTATAGGATTTGGTTTCAGACTTCCCACATGCGTACTGTTATTCTGCCTCATATGAGCTGCGTGAACTGGGGAGAATTCTATATGTTCTCGCAATCTCAGTTTCCGTATTGCTAAAAAAGGGATCACAGCAGTACTGATCTCAGTTTTCTTGGGGGTGATTAAATGAGTAATGGCAGTTCAACAGTTGAATGGTTAGAACAACTCCCGGGTCCTATGAAACGCTCACTAAATGCTCTTTTAAAAAGGTGCATGAGGACCAGCAGGTGGCGTGGAGGTTAGGGTGCTGGATCCAGCTGCGCAGTTTGAGTCCTGGACCCAGAGGCTTGAAAATCATGACGGGCACATGTGTGTGTGTGTGTGTGTGTGTGGGCATGTGTGTGTGTGTGTGTACATGCCTAAAATCCCAAGGGGAGGCTGGAGGAGAAGGGATTGCAACATGGCCATCCCATGAGGGTGGTGGTCATTTTTCACTTACCCTCTCTCTGGAAGGTGCATGCACCTTATAGCAAACAAAACAAAAGAAAAGAAAAGCAGTTTCTTGCCATGCCGCCATGTTTCTTTTCTCTTTCTGCAAAGACTAGAAAGCAGAACCCAGAGGCACAGAAAAGCAGCCTAGTCCCTGACTACATTTTCCTCCTCATATTTTATAAGCTATTTCCTCATGGAGTTACAGGGAGGGCTTTGGGAAGAGAAGGCGGCAAGGCAGCGGTGGATGGAGGACCATCTGGTGAAGAAAGGTCTATTACACAGACGTTTTCTATTTGGGGTAATTACCCAGATTACAGAAGGCAGTTTTCCGTGCTTGAGAAACTCTCTGTACAGTGGGAGAACCTTCTTAATTTTTGTTTTAAATTTTATTGCGCATGACAGGCTGTGTTCTCTTCGGAGGCCTTCTGAATATTGGATTTGCTCATATAGTTTCAGGAACTGAGAGTTATTGCGTTGTATCTGTGAGCTCTGAGACATTTGATTCTATGAATATAATTTGATACATTTGGCTGAGAGAGACTTTGGCGAACGTAATAACCATTTCATCTTGATATAGGTGTAAAAATATAGGGAACAAAACAAATGTGGCAAGTCTGACTCATCGAATTCTCTTTATAGCAAAAGAAATAATTTGTTTCTTAAAAATAGAGGCTTTAGCATAGGCACTATGGTCTTGTTCATAACGTAGCTTTCACTGTTTGGTCTCTTTCCATGCAGAAAGAGCAACCTTGAGTCTCATCTTTCTTCAGTGCAAATATTTCAGAGAACGCTTAACATTTTATCCCAGTGTTTGCCTGCAACTCAATTATTGTCCAGCTCTCTTTTGCAGTGAAAACTAAACCATGTCCTACACTGTTTCAAGCTGGTTCCTTCTTTTATTCCTTTTGTCGATTAAAGGACATATCACATAATTTCACAACTCCCGCGAGCTGTTGCCAATCATATCTAGGTAGTTATGGAAGAATGTGCAGAGGAATACAGGCCCTTCATCAGAATATAACCAGAAAAATGATCTTTGTAGGAGGAGGTCCATTGGCTCAAAGAAGAAAAATGTAATTGGCATGCAAATATATCCACATTCAATTTTTGGATACAGACTACCAATTAAAAACATAGATTTTATCTGATCTACTGAAAATCTTCTGGGAGAGCTGAGACCTTCTCATTTTTAATTTTTTTTTTTCCTGGTCAAGTTGAGCCCTTTTCTGAGTTATCCATGTTTGGTATAAGTGTGTGTGTGTATATGTGTGTGTGTATGCGTGGACACACCATTTACTATGGCTGTGTAACAAATTACCCCAAAGGATAGAGGCTGAAAACAAAGCTAAGGTAATAATTTCTTTCCTCTCGGGATTTGTGTGGGTGAGAGGCTTGGGAGTGACCTGGCAGGGTGGTTCTGGCTCCGGGTTTCTTATGAGATTGCAGACAGACATCAGCCAGGGCTACACTCATCTGAAGACTTGATTGGGGCTGGAGGATTGACCTTCAAGCACTTCCAAAGTGGATCCCTCCCTACCAGGCAAGCTGGTTCCTCTCCAGATGAGCGTCTTAACGTGCTACTTGAGTGTCCCTGCAACATGGCACTTGGCATTTTCCAGTAGCTGAGGTGGAAGCTCTGATGCCTTGTATGACTTAGTCTTGGAAGTCAGGCACTACTGTTTCTATTGGATGTCCTGGTCCCATGTGGGCGTGACCTGTCCTGGTTCCATGTGGGCATGGCCTGCCCTGGTTCCATGTGGGCGTGGCCTGCCCTGGTTCCATGTGGGCGTGGCCATCCTGGTTCCATGTGGGTGGTGAATTCCAGTTAGTGACGGTGGTCATCTTGGAAGCTAGCTACCATGGTGTGGAGGCCTTAGTCACATGCTGTAACCTACGTTTGAGAATATACTTGGTAAATATACCAATTTCCCCACAAAGTGGGCAGGATATACATAATCATACAGAAGAAAATAACTTGAGGTTTTGAAAAAAAAAAAAGAAAAGAGAGTTCCAAAACAGCCTGCTCAAGAACCAGGAATGTGAGCTGCTTTGCAGCAAAAGAGCAGTTTTAAAGACACATCCCAGTTCAATGGATACAAGGTTTAAAAGGTTTAAGAGCTTTTATATATGCAGTCATTTGTAAGCTTTGAATTATTGCCTCCCCACCCCCGCTTGGCTAGAAGTTACATATACTTTAGGGACCTGAACACCTACAATAGTAATTCAGGGAAACAGGTTATTCTGTACGGAACTCATCTGTATGTGCGATATGGTTTGATAATGAACATATTCATGTGGAAGAAAATCTTGGAAATTCAGGATTTGCAAGCTAGTTAAAACACTCTGGGGTGTGTCAGATTCCCTGGGATCTCTCCTCCGTTGGCAGTCTCAGGTCGCTTACCTGGATATAGAACAGAGAAACACTCACCCAGCCTGCCCCTGTGTGTTAAGAGCTGCAACTTGGGGCCAGCAGGTGGCATTGTGGTTAAGGCACTGGACTCCCACCTGGCCGACCATGGTTTGAATCCCAAACCTGGTGGCTTGAAACTCATACCTGGTGGGTGTATATATGTGTGCCCAAAATTCAGAGAAGAAAACGGAAAAGAAGAGATGGTGGTGTGGCTATCCCCCATGGAGGGTGATTTCTCACTTTCTCTGTCTTCATCTCTCTCTGTCTCTCTGGTGAGTGCACACACCCTATCGCAAAAGCTGTCACCAAAAATAAACAAGCAAATAAATACATAACAGAGATGCACTGAGTGCTTCCTTGTGAGAAGCCGCTTCAGAGTTCTGGGCATGGCTCTGTGACATGGAGCATTGCCTAATGTCTCATTAAATTCACTCTTGGAGCAAGGACTATGTGTTCCTTGTAGAACAGAACAGAGGAGCAGCTGGAGAAAGAGGCTGTTAGAGAAACCTATTAATCTAGGGAAGCAGTACCCAGCTTCAGGAATCCGTAGTCTCTTTGACTGTGGCTCTTAATTGTTGTTTTGTGGAACCGAAGTTTAATAATCGTGCTGTCCTTTCGGCTGAACAAAATCAAGTACAAATATATCTTTGCAGATTTTCTGTCTCCCTATTTGTTTGTCTTGGCTTTTCCTCTTCACTGAAACTGGCTGGTCTGCGTGGCCAAATTTGAAAAACTGAATGGTGGGTTTGCTTTCTACCTCTAAGGTTTTGCGATGAACAACAACTTTACCAGGAAAAAAACAAAACAAAACAAAACAATAACAACAACAACAACAAAAAAACCCAAAGAAACAAACCAACCTATTTTAGCACTGTAATGAGAAACTAAAAAGAGACAGGAATTTGCAACGAAGTTGGAAGGAGTCTTTAAAAAGATTTAACAATCATCCTCTGTTAAGGTATCCAAAAGGAAGATGTGTAAGTGAGATAATACATTTTTTAAATTTGTTGGTTTTTTTTTTTTTTTTTTTTTTTTTTGTTTTTTTTATGTGTCAGATTCCCTGGGATCTCTCCTCCGTTGGCAGTCTCAGGTCGCTTACCTGGATATAGAACAGAGAAACACTCACCCAGCCTGCCCCTGTGTGTTAAGAGCTGCAACTTGGGGCCAGCAGGTGGCATTGTGGTTAAGGCACTGGACTCCCACCTGGCCGACCATGGTTTGAATCCCAAACCTGGTGGCTTGAAACTCATACCTGGTGGGTGTATATATGTGTGCCCAAAATTCAGAGAAGAAAACGGAAAAGAAGAGATGGTGGTGTGGCTATCCCCCATGGAGGGTGATTTCTCACTTTCTCTGTCTTCATCTCTCTCTGTCTCTCTGGTGAGTGCACACACCCTATCGCAAAAGCTGTCACCAAAAATAAACAAGCAAATAAATACATAACAGAGATGCACTGAGTGCTTCCTTGTGAGAAGCCGCTTCAGAGTTCTGGGCATGGCTCTGTGACATGGAGCATTGCCTAATGTCTCATTAAATTCACTCTTGGAGCAAGGACTATGTGTTCCTTGTAGAACAGAACAGAGGAGCAGCTGGAGAAAGAGGCTGTTAGAGAAACCTATTAATCTAGGGAAGCAGTACCCAGCTTCAGGAATCCGTAGTCTCTTTGACTGTGGCTCTTAATTGTTGTTTTGTGGAACCGAAGTTTAATAATCGTGCTGTCCTTTCGGCTGAACAAAATCAAGTACAAATATATCTTTGCAGATTTTCTGTCTCCCTATTTGTTTGTCTTGGCTTTTCCTCTTCACTGAAACTGGCTGGTCTGCGTGGCCAAATTTGAAAAACTGAATGGTGGGTTTGCTTTCTACCTCTAAGGTTTTGCGATGAACAACAACTTTACCAGGAAAAAAACAAAACAAAACAAAACAATAACAACAACAACAACAAAAAAACCCAAAGAAACAAACCAACCTATTTTAGCACTGTAATGAGAAACTAAAAAGAGACAGGAATTTGCAACGAAGTTGGAAGGAGTCTTTAAAAAGATTTAACAATCATCCTCTGTTAAGGTATCCAAAAGGAAGATGTGTAAGTGAGATAATACATTTTTTAAATTTGTTGGTTTTTTTTTTTTTTTTTTTTTGATGGATTCTTGTACAGGCTCCATTTGCCAGAGGCTTATTTTTGTCTGGGTTTGTCCTTTCCTAAAACTGTTGGAGAGAATTATTTTCCAGGACATCACATTCTTGGCTCAAGTTGTGAGCAGACAGGCTGCAGCATTTTTTAAAGTATCTTTTTCTTCTTGCTTCTCATCTTTTATCTCTCAAAATACATGTGCTTTTTATAGATATGGGAGCAATTTTCAGATCAGGCTGTCTGAGAATAGTTTGAATTAGAATACATTAGGAGAAAATCATAATTTACCCTCAGAAGCACATACTGTTTTATTTTACTAAACACGGTATTCGGTGACTGCAGACACGGGAAAAAAAATGAGGTGGAAAATGTTCTCTCTGCTATTATTTAAGCCATCGTTTTTTGTTTATAGGATCGTTTTTAATATTATATGGACACATTAATTAAAGATCCATTGAACTAGAAGTAGATTCTATTTTGCTTTGCTTTGTTTATAGTTCTCCTCAGATACCTTCCTGAGAGCTGAGGAAGTCCAGAGAGTATACTTTACAAGTGTACTCTCTGCCAGCTCTTGAATTAACTCTCTAGGATCCCAAAGAACACTAGCTCTTCTACCCATGTCCCTTGGGTTCTAGTCTGTTCTGTTGCTAATAATTGAAAAACCTGAGTCTGGGTAATTCAGGAGAATAGAGGTTTATTTGACTCACGGTTTGGAGGTTCAAGGTCTGGGGCTTGCATCCAGTGAGAACCTTCACTTTATTACAACATGGCGGAGGGTAGGAGGGCACCTGTCTGTGTCCGTATGGCTCTGTGTTCTGGTCTCATTTCCTCTCCTTAGAAACTCCCCAAGGTCAGTTATGGTGGCCTCACCCTGATGACCTTCATCCTCATCTCCTCCCCAAAGCCTCATCTTCCCATACCACCGTTGGATGAAGTTTTCACCCTCTTCATTCCATCACAAGCCAATCTCAACACATGCATTTTGGGGGAGCACATTCCAACCACAGTGTCCTGTCTCCTCCCCAATGCTTTCCTCCTGGCCATGCTCACTCTGCTTTTCCATTTGACCGGAAGCTGGTCAGAATCTCCGTGTCCAACTGAATCTCCATATTGCTGGAGATGACTACTTTTCATACAGTAATACTCTGTATCCCAGCTACCCAAAAGTTTGTGAAACCCTTTCCACTGCCATTACATAAAATTAAAAAATATATTTTTATTTAACTTATTCTTATTTTAAAATTTGACCAGAGAGAGAGAGAGAGAGAGAATGCAAGCCACCAGGTCCAGGACTTGAACCACAACTGGCCACGTAGGAGTCTAGCACCCTCAAGCACCATGCCACTTGTCAGCCCCAGCTATTAAGTAAATTTTGAACCTCTCTAGCTTGGCATTGAAATGTCTGTCAAAAGCTGGCACCATAACACATAGGAACACCATACTACCCAACAATTACCCACCTGGGCATCTGTCCCAGAGAAGTTAAATTCGTATTCCCACCGACACTTGTATAGACATACCCACGGCAGCTTTATTCATCGTTGCCCCAAACTGTAACGATTCTTGCTGTCCTCCAGCCCTTGAATGGTTAAGCGAATTGTGGCCTAGTCAGGCATGGGATGCTACTCAATAATTAAAAGGGACAGACTACTGATGCAAGCAATAACCTGAATGTCACTCCGAGGAGATACGCTGAGTGCAAAAAGCCGTTGGCTGAGGGCTGCTCCCAAGACAGGATAATCCCCTGTGTCTACGCTGTTACTCATTAGAACTGAGTGGACTCGGTCACCCTAGGAAGCCCTCAAGCCAAGAGTTGGAGGTGCTGCAGTTGTTAGACAGGCTGGCCGATGGGGACATTCGCATGCCGACGGGATATGGGCGAGCGTGGACAGGGCTGACTTGATGACTTGAAGCTCGGATCATTCCCCTAGAGTAGGAGGAGAAGTCAGAGATCATGGGGAATGGGAGGGGAAAGCGAGAAAGCTCGTGAACCGTTCTGGGAAGGGCAACAGCTAAATAAGAGCAGTGACAGAAATAGAAGTGAGAAAGCAGGGGAGAGAGACCCCCTAGATAGGATCTTGTCATGCTTGCCTCCCTTTTCCCGGACCCTCCAGTGCCTGAGGATCTTGGGCATGCATGCTGGCACCTGGTGTGTTTTCAGGCCAACTCAAAGATTTGAACCACAGTCGGCCTTGTGGCTTCCAGTACTGTAGCTCAGTTTGCTACCAGCTGTGCCACCAGCCTGGGCTAACAGAGACATTCTTGGTGCATGCGTTACAGTCTCATCTCCATACCGGATCCTTGAAATCCTGTGTATTTCACTAGCAGAGCATCTCAAGTCAGACTAGCCACGTTCCAAGTAGTCAAAAGCTACCTTAGGCCACGGCTTCCCTGTTGGAAGCCCTAGATCCAGGACAGCCCGGAAGTCCTCGTCTAATTGGCTACCCCATTCTCAGCTAGCCTGCTGCTGCCTTCCACAGGGTGCACCCATATGCCATCAGGATTTGTAAAATAATGACCATAAAGAGCTGGCATTTATGTTGAGTTACCGTCCGTGGAAGAAGGAAGGGGCAACGACCATTTGCGGGTGTATTTCACCCTTGGAAGAAGTTTTCGGCTAGAACTCCTGTCCAAATCTTGCAAATGAGTAACACAAACTACGCTATGAAATTGACAGTGGAACATACTCTTTAAAATATTTGTGTCCTGAAGATAAAGGGGACTAATATGCTTTTGACATGAAGCTTCCAGGATTTCTGAGTTCTATTCTTCGATAAATTTTTAGTGACCATGACATTCCGTTAAAATTCACTCTCCCCTTGGGACCAGCAGTTAGTGTAATGGCTATGTCACTGGACTCCCATGTAGTCGGCCATGGTTCCAGTCCCGGACCCGGTGGCTTAAACTCAGGCTGGGCACGTGTGCGTGCGTGCCCAAGATCCCGAGAGGAGAATGGAGGAGAAGGGATTGCAGCGTGGCCATCCCCCCTGGGGGGTGATTTCTCACTTTCTGTCTCTCTGTCTGTCTGGCGAGCGCATGCACCCTATAGCAAAAACCTCGCCAAAAAACAGAAACAAACAAAAAAACCCACTCTCCCTTCCAGAATCAAACTCCATTCCTGCCAATGAGCCGTGATGTTCTGGTGGAGGGGCTCCCCTTCCCTTCATTTAAGTTCCTTCTGGTGCTAATATGATCTGTGTTTTGGAATACTTGTGCAGCAGGACAGTTCTGTGGAATGTCACCAACAGAGGTCTTTTTTTTTTTTTTTTTGAGAGTTTTTTTTTTTGTCATAGGGCGCGTGCGCTCCCCAGAGAGACAGAGAGAAACAGAGAGACAGAAACCAAGAATACACCCCCCAGGGGAGATGGTCACGCCGCAATCCCTTCTCCTCCATTCTCCTCTTGGGGTCTTGGGCACGCACGCACATGCGCCCGGCGTGAATTTAAGCCACCGGGTCCAGGACTCGAACTGTGGTCGGCTACATGGGAGTCCAGCGACATAGCCATTACGCTAACTGCTGGTCGCTAACAGAGGTCTTGAAATGAGTGCGCCTCTGGCCGACAGCTGCAATGATACCTCATGTGAGTGCCTAGGCCAGACCCACACAGCTCTCCTGCTCCCAGAGTCCTGACCCATAGAGACTATGAGACAACGGTCATTTTTTCTCTTAAGGAGAGATGTCTGCTATAAGGCATGTGTGCTCGCCAGACACAAAAGGTGAGAAATCACCCCTTGGGGAGATGGCTGAGCTGCAATCCCTTCTTCTCCATCCTCCTCTTGGGGTTTTGGGCACACATGCGCATGTACCAGAAGTGTTTTAAGCCACCGGGTTCAGGACTTGAACTGTAGTCTTCCATGTGGGAGTTCAGTGAAGTAACCATTATGCCATTTATTTATATTTTGAGAGATTTTTGGCTATAGGGTAGTGCATGTGCTCACCAGAGAGACAGAGAGACAGAAAGTGAGAAATTACCTCCCCCAGGGGGGAAGGCCACACAGTAATCCCTTCTCCTCTCCAGATTTTGAGCATGTACACACACACACACACACACACACACACACACACACACACACACGCCCAGTGTGTGTTTTTTTTTTTTTTTTTAAGCGTTAGGGCGCGTGCTCTCGCCAGACAGACAGAGAGAGACAGAGAGACAGAAAACGAGAAATCATCCCCCAGGGGGGATGGCCATGCCACAATCCCTTCTCCTCCATTCTCCTCTTGGGATCTTGGGCATGCACGCACACGCGCCCTGTGTGAGTTTAAGCCACCGGGTCTAGGATGAGAACCACGGTCGACTACATGGGAGTCCAGCGACATAGCCATTACACTAACTGCTGGCCCCACGCCTGGTGAGAGTTTTAAGCCATCAGGTTCAGGACTCAAACCACAGTCAACTACATGGGAGTCCAGCGATGTAACCATTACGCCATCTGCTGGTCCCACCATTATGCCGTTTAAACTGCTAAGTGTTGATGCAATCTGTTATGGCAGCAGCAGATAACAATGCAATTACAGGGTTGACCAGGGCCCAGCGCTTTGGCTGGATTACGACAACGTGAGACAATGGTGTCCCCGTCGTATTTTCCACTTGGGGCAGGGAGAAGTACTTTTCCATACTCAGTATTTAAATACTTAAGTACTTTTAAAAATAATTATTTTATTTGACTTATGTATTTTAATTTGACCTGAGAGAGACAGAGTAAGGGGGTGGGGGAGAGAGAGAGAGAAAGAGAGAGAGAGAGAAAGCAAGCCATCAGGTCCGGGACTTGAACTGTGGTCAGCCTTGTGGGAGTCCAGTGCCCTTAACTACCACGCCACCTGCTGGCCCTACTTAAGTACTTTTTAGTGCTTATTAATTTGGAAAAAAGTGCCAGAATTAAAAAGAAAAAAGGTAACGTAATACTTTAAAATTTAGTTGAAGTAAAAATGATCACTGAATTAAAGATACTGAGAATCCCAGGAGGTCTTGGGAGTGTCTAGGCATCAACTGTTTCCTGGCTGAGTTTTCTGAGGCTCTGGATGGAGGCTCTCTTGGGCTGTTTCTTGGGCAGCCATGGAGGCTGCTGGGATTAAGGGGGTAAGTCTTTATCCTGTTGTGTGTGTATACATATAGATGATTGCCACAGGGTGCATGCACTTGTGGGGGGAGAGAGAGAGAGAGAGAGGGAGAGAGAGGGAGAGACAAAGAGAAAGTGCCCCCGCCCCCCCAGTGAGCTGCCATCTTTTTCCCTCAAATTTTTTTAATCTGTCAGGATTTAGGGCACACATATGTACCCAATGTTTTTTTTTTTTTTTTCCCCCCCAAGTCACTGGGGCTAGGAATTGAACTGTGGTTGATTGTGTGGGATCTGGCTTCCCTAACCACTGTGCTACCTGGCTGACCCTTGTTCTGTACTTTTTTTAAAAAAGATTTTGCCGTAAGGCAAGTGAGCTTGCCAGAGAGAGACAGAGACAGTGAGAGGGAAAGTAAGAAATCACTCCCTAGCAGGGGATGGCCGTGCTGCAATCCCTTCTCCTTCATTCTCCATGCTCCTCCTGGAATTTTGGGCACACACACACACGCACACACACACACATATGCCCAGCAGGATTTTTAAATCACCGGATCTGGGACTCAAACCACAGTGGAGGGTTCAGTGCCTTAACTACCACATCACCTGCTGCTCCTCTGCTGTGTACCTTATTTATTTATTTATTTATTTTTTTGAGAGGTTTTTGCTATAGGGCACGTGTGCTCACCAGAAAGACAGAGACAGAGAGACACAAAGAGAGAAATCACACACACACACACCCCAGGGAGGATGGCCATGCCGCAATCCCTTCCCTATTCTCTTCTTGGGATCTTGGGCACACACGCATATGCGCCCGGCGTGAGTTAAAGCTACCCGGTCCGGGATTCGAACCATGGTCGACTACATGGAAGTCCGGTGACATAGCCATTATGCTAACTGCTGGTCCCATGCTGTTGTGTACTTTGATGATACTTTTTTTTTTTTTTTTTTAATTTTGTAAATGTAAGATATTAGAGCTCTGCCCAGGAGCCAAAAAGGAGATATATGAGGGACGTATAGCTATTTTTCCATAAAAAATTCGTGGAAAATGCACATTATGACATAATAACCATCCATGGATTTCGAAATTGTTTTGTACCCAAATTGACTTGTGCCAAGTCAGAGATGTTACTGCATGTATTATCACTCACGGATAATCTCACTTACCTGTTACATGTTTTTAAGTATTAAATATCTTACAAAGTTTTTAAAGAATTATTTTTAACTTTTTATTTATTATTATTATTTTCCAATTTGACCGGAGAGAAATGGAGAAAGACAGAGAGGAAAAGTCAGAAAGTAAGCCACCAGGTCCAGGACTTGAACCGCGGCCAGCCTCGTGGGAGTCCAGTGCCTTTAACCGCCACGCCACCTAGTGGCACCAAATGTTTTTTAAATGTTAAATTTTTGTTTAAAGGATTATTTTATTTAACTTGATTTATTTAATTTTTAAAATTTGGCCAGAGAGGGAGGGACAGAGTGAGAGAGAGCCAGCGAGAGAGGAAAAGTGAGAAAGCAAGCTCCCAGGTCTGGGATTCAAACCACGGTCGGCCATGTGGGAGTTCATTGCCTTCAACCACCACACCACCTGCCGGCCCTGTTAAATGTTTTTTGATATGTTTTGTTAAATGTCTGTTAAATGGTTTTTTTATTTCCTGAGCCCCTTCCTCCTACCCCCTACGACCTACCCCCTCCTAGACTGTCTCGGATATCAACAGTTATCCTATAAGGGAACAGGAAGGCCTGCTATGAAACTTTTCAATCCTTCTCTTTCTGCAGCAGACTGCAGACATTAGGTATATGTTGAGTGGGGACATACGATGCTTCTTTTTTTTTTCTTAGAGAGAGGTTTATTGTTATAGGGTGTAGGTGCTCACTGGAGAGACAAAGAGAGACAGACAGAAAGTGGAAAACCACCGCTTCTATGGGTAACCACATTGCAATAGCTTTTTCTCCATTCTCCTCTCGGGACCACGGACATGCATACACACATACCCAACGTGAATTTTAAGTCACCGGGTCCAAGACTCGAACTATGGTTGATTATGTGGGAGTCCAGTGATGTAACTGTGACGCCATCTGCTGGTCCCCCCCCCCTTTTTTTTTTTAAAAAAAAAAA
>NW_006159697.1:1000351-1024556 GCF_000334495.1 Tupaia belangeri chinensis
CTGCCACTCTCCTCTCAGGATCTTGGGCACGCATGCACATGTGCCTGACTCGAGTTTAAGCCACCGAGTCTGGGATGCTAAACGCGGTCGACTACATGGGAGTCCAGTGACATAGCCATTACACTAACTGCTGGTTCCCCCCCCCCCCCCTTTTTTTTTTTTTTTAGACAATGGCTCTGTTGAACAGCCTGGCTCTGTTGGCTCAGCCCTTATGAAATTTAAGTTTCCTTTGCAGGCTGATTTTCCCTGATTATGTAAACCTGCCTGATAGAGATCAGGAGCCGGGATGCTTAGAAGCCCTGCTTAGCTGTCCCCAGGGCACCTGCCTGGCTGCTAATCTCCTTCTGTTGGGACGCTGCAGAGCCAGGTGGCACCTTGCTAGGGGCGTGAAGCCTTTGCCAACCACCCAGATAACCGAAGACCTCTGGCAGCGTCACGGTGTCATTTCACTGAGAACACGGTGGTGGTTTTCTGAGTACATGTTCAAAAGACAGAAGACCCAGAGGGCGAGAAAAGCAATTTGCTTGGGACAGTGTTGATCCGCTCAGACTCTCCAAACTTCTGCTTGTGCCCCAAAGCAAGAAGGGCTGCCTCTTAGGTCTGCCGATGGAGCCTAAGGTGTAGAGGGTGTGTTCTCCTCCTTCCCAGGGTTGCTGGCACCGGGGCCCTGGGCTACCCTGACAGGAGAGAGAAACGGAGGACCTAGGCCGTGGGAGGACCCGTTCCTGGTAGCCACAGGTGCAGGAAGGGGAGGCGTCCAGCTTCCTGCTCTGAGCCAGCTTCTTTCCTTTGGTTGACTTGACACGTAAGACTTGCTTCTTGTTCCTGCTTCCATCCAGGGAGCACAGGACTGGCCTGTCTGCATGAGGAACTCAGGAGACATGAAGCTTAGGTTCCTGCCCCATGACGACCCCATGGCAGCAGAAGGCAGTGGCCCTTGCCCGGGTTGGACGCGGGCTCAGGTTCTGCCAATTTTCTTTGTGGCTGATAGGAGCTGGAGGTGGCCCGGCAGGCCAGGGCCAGCCATTGTGATATGAGAACACAGGAGTCCATCCAGAGCCCAGGGCTGCTGTTCCTGGGCTTCGAGGAGGAGGAGGAGGGCCCTAGATGGTGCCTTGCAGCAGACAAATCAGAGACTGTAGAATGCCTGGTGCCCAGCTCAAAGTCTCTTTCTTTTTCTGGAGAGGTTTTTGCTATAGGGTGCATGCACTTGCCAGAAAGAGAGAGAGACAGAGAGACAGAAAGTGAGAAATCACCCCTCAGGGGGGATGGCCACGCCGCAATCCCTTTTCCTCCATTCTCCTTTCGGGATCTTGGGCACACATGCACATGCACCCGGCGTGAGTTTAAGTTACCTGATCCGGGACTTGAACTGTGGTAGACTACATGAGAGTCCAACAACATAGCCATTATGCCAACTGCTGCTCCCTCAAAGTCTCTTCTTTTTTTTAAATTTTTTTGGAGAGATTTTTGCTATAGAGCGCATGTGCTCACCAGAAAGACAGAGACATAAAACGAGAAATCACCCCCTAGGGGGGATGGCCACGCCGCAATCCCGTCTCTTCCATTCTCCTCTCGGGATCTTGGGCACGCACGCACACACGCCCAGCGTGAGTTTAAACCACCAGGTCTGGGACTCGAACCGTGGTCGACTACATGGGAGTCCAGCGACATAGCCATTACATCAGCTACTGGTCCCATTTCTCTCTCTGTTTCTGTCTCTCACTCTCTCTAGTGAGTGCATGCACCCTTTGGCAACTAAAAAATTCATTTTATCTTTTTTCCTGAGAGAGAGAAAAATGCACTCCCTATAGGGTCTTCTTAAAAAATATCTTTTCCATATAGAATTTTAAAACTATTTATTTATTTATTTAAGTTTGACCAGAGAGGGACAGAGAAAGAGAGAGAGAGAGAGAGAGAGAGAGAGAGAGAGAGAAAGGGAAAGCAAGCCACCAGGTCCAGGACTTGAACCGCGGTCAGGCACGTAAGAGTCCTGTACCTTTAATCACCACGCCACCTGCTGGCCCCAACCCCAGATAGGGTCTTCATACTGGGATTTTCCTCTGGTCTCAGCTGGTTGGACTGCGTGTACCTGACAATGTGTGCTCAGGGAGACCCTGGGACAGGAGCCCAGGGCCTCCTCCACGTGGGTCCAGCCGTGTACCACAGTACCGCCGTCGGGGCCCCCAAGTCTCCTTAGAATGTTGCCTCAGTCCACTGTGCTAAGTAACGGCTTCTTGTTTAAAGCGAGGCCTTACAAAGCAGGTCTGGTGTATTCAGTCTTTCAGTTACTGAAAAAGAGCTTACCACTTTGCTACGCATTGTATATGGAAGTGTGCGTATGAATATTGGTCCGTGTGTGTCTGTGTATACATGTCTGTGCATGGGTGTGCAGGTGCATGCCTGTGTGCACGTAGGTGTGTAGATGTCTGCATGTGCAGCATGCATACATGTGTGTTGGCGTGTTTGTATGCGTACACAGGCAGTGCAGTTGCATAGACTTGTAGGCATGCACTTTAATGCACAATGCTCACGTGCGTGCCTGTGTGTGGGCAAATACCGTCATGCGTGTCTATGTTCGTGTGTGTCTATGTAGTTACCATGTGTGACCTATGGTAACGCCTCCTGCCCTCGGGCTGCTGTTTGTTTTCGCCCCGCGGCTGATGGCTCTGGTGTTTGTGTGTAACCAGAATGATTGTGAGGTCCCACATCTCATCGTAGACTTGCTGCTTGGCTGAGTTAATGGCTCAGGCGGAGCATGGTGATTGCAGAGTAGGGAGGTGACTAAACACCACTCTGTGGCAATCAGAGGGCCTCCTGAGAACAGGTGCCTCCTGCTCCGGGGCGTGGGGGTGTCTGTTGCCTGGAGACCGGTGGGAAGGGCTCTGGTAACAAAAGCTGTCCTGGGGCTCCCGTGAAGGGCAGCAGCTCGGGCGAAGGTGGCAGCGGGGCCTTGAGTGTTTTGATCCGCTGGCCTGGGGTTTCAGGTAGCAGAGGCCAGCCAGCAGCCTCGAGTCGGCCTATCTCGTTCTTAAAACGCCACCAACCGAAGCCCTGAGTGCTCACGCAGCCAGTCAAGTCCAGGTCCACCTGCTGCTTCCGGATGCTTCCTCCCCCCGTCCCCCCCTTTGTTTCCTTTTCATTCCTTTTTTTTTTTTTTTTTTTGGAGAGATTTTCACTGTAGGGCGTGTGTGCTCGCCAGACAGAGAGAGACAGAGAGACAGAAAGCGAGAAATCACCCCCCAGGGGGGATGGTCACGCCGCAATCCCTTCTCCTCCATTCTCCTCTCGGGATCTTGGGCACGCACGCACACGCGCCCGGCGTGAGTTTTTTTTTTTTAAGCCACTGGGTCCGGGACACGAACCGCGGTCGACTACGTGGGAGTCCAGCGACATAGCCATTACACTAACTGCTGGTTCCCCTTTTCATTCCCTTTTCATCTCCACTTTCTTTTGGTTATGTTCTGAAGGTGCATAGAGGAGTCTTCATCTGAATATCTGTGGAAAGGTGGGGACTTTGGGAGCTGCACAGGCATCAGGGTGAGGTCCCTAAGGTTGAGTCTGGGCTTGTCTCTTTATTTAAAGCCAGAGAGACAGAAAACAAGGGGGAGAAAGCATGCCCTGATGGGGTATGGTCTCACGGCAATCCCTTCTCCTCTGTTTCTCAATCCCGTTGGGGTTTGGGACACACACCCAGCCTGGTTGATCAAGCCACCGGGGCCAGGATTTGAACTGTGGTCAACTGTGTGGGATCCAGTTACCTAGCCATTAAGCTATGGAGGTGACCCATTAAAGAAGTTGATTTCAGGACCAGCAGATAGTGTAATGGTTATGTCGCTGGACTCCCACGTAGTCGACCGCAGTTCGCATCCCGGACCCGGTGGCTTAGAACTCACGCCGGGCGCGTGTGCGTGCGTGCCCAAGATCCCGAGAGGAGAATGGAGGAGAAGAGATTGCGGCATGACCATCTCCCCTGGGGGGTGATTTCTTGCTTTCTGTCTCTGTTTCTCCGGTGAGTGCATGTGCCCTATAGCAAAAACCTCTCTCTAAAAAATAAAGAAAAAAAAAAGAAAAGAAAGAGGCTGATTTCTAAAGATTTTCCTACAAACTCCAGATGTTTCAGGTGGCGTTGACCAGGCAAGCTTCTTGTCTTTAGAGCCCTAAATTAGGGGGATTAGATGCCAAAGCTGCAGGCCACGAGGCCAGTCTCCTGGGCTTCCTCTGAGCCAGGCTCTTCTCAGGGCTGGTTTCCTTCCAGTGGAGCCCCAGGACAGAGAGGGCAGGATTCTGGAGTGGGGAGGCTTGAGGGGGAGGGAATGAGGCATCCATGATTTCTGTATTAGGCTGTTGCACAGTCTGGTGGATTTCATTATTAGAAGGTAATTTCATTCCTGAAAGCATCCCGAAGATTGCACTTACGCTGGGAGAACATTGTTTCAGCTGCCGCCGCCTCCCAGCTGAGACTTAAGAAAACAAAAGAAACAATTTCATATGATAATATTAGCAAATACATCTCCTATAAGCCCTGCCTTTACGCCTTTTGAATTGCATTATCTCTTCTCCGGATTGTTGACTTACTCGCAGAAAGAATTTTGCTGTACAAAGCCCAGAAAATTATTTCCCACTTGCTTTGATCAGAAATCTGTTGAGGTGGTTAAACAGTTTGGTATATTCAGACGTGGCTCGCGTTGCAAAGAGAAGGGAGAGGCGGTCAAATGTACACAGGAGGCCCGCGTGCCGTTTTACAGATTTTCCGGGGCATTAGGAGGGGCCGTTGGAATGGAAGCAGGTCAAAGATGCTGGGAATCTGAAACAAGCCGATCACGCAACATGTTCACCATATGCTAATGTCACACCTTGTGGGTGTCTGTGTGTGTGTGTGTGCGTGTGTGTATGACATCTGACATCTAGATTATGTAGAGCCCAAATTAGGTCACCATGACCATCACCTCTGGGATGAATTCACTGTTACCAGCTACCTTGGATGAGGGACTTGGCTCAATTATGCTTTGTCTGGCTTTAGTTTAAGCGAAGACAATGCGCTCCTTGGCGTTCCTTCCAGCTTGATGTAGACAAATGAGGGTCGGCCCCTGCTCCTCTCTGGTGAGAAGTAGTCATTGTTAGAGTAGGATTTGTAACGTGGCTTACAGCTTTGCTGTGGGTTATCCATTACTTCAAATACTTTTTAAAAATAACTTTTATTTCATCTTATTTGCTAGTATTATTCATTTATTTATTTAAAAAAACCCTGTAACTAGAGAGGGACAGAGAGAGAGAGAGAAAGTGAGAAAGCAAGCCTCCAAGTCCAGGACTTGAACCGTGGTCGGCCATGTGGGAGTCCAGCACCTTAACCACCATGCCACCTGCCAGCCCCAATAATAAAATATTTTTAAAAGTTATTTTTAACTGCTACATTTTTAATTCATCAGTTTCTTCCATGAGAGAGAGAGAGAGCACCCCTAGCAGGGTCTTGACACTGTGAGGTACCCTCAGCCTCAGCCAGCCCTGGGTTATAGGTAATACATGTGCCCAGTGTCCTGAGAGAGGTCTCTGGATGTGAACCTATGACCTTCCCGTGTAGATCAGCCTGGTGGAACACTCTTTGACCATGGCAGTGCTGTCCTGCTCCCAAATACAGTTTTCCTATACCTCAAAGTGTTGAGGATTTTTAGTGACTATACAACCAGTTGGACATTTACACCTGACATCATGCACCTGTTGGATGTGAAAAAGCACTTGTTGGTAGGCCAAACGGAAGTCATGTCTACAAGAGCAAAAACAACCTAGGAGTCTGCAAACACGTGTGACTTCCTTCAGGACTGTAGCTAGTTTGATGTGGGAAACAGAGTTGCTTGGTAGCTTAGGACGGGGGCTTGTTCTGAACACGGCATGGATGGGCAGGGAGAAGGAAGCCCAGGCAGTCAGCCTGGAGGAGTCTTGGTGGGGCGGTGTACTAAGGCAGGTGGTGAGTTATAAGCAATAAGAAGGATCCTGTGATACATTGGAACACTGGCAGGAAGACCGTGTCAGTAGTTGTTATGAGTTACAGTGTTAATTCACGGAACCGCTCAGCTACAGTTAAGAGAAAACAAGTCACAAAGTTGAATCGTCACAAATTGTCCAGTGTTGTTTGTTTAGGTTTCAGGGTGGTTCTTTCCAAAAGATACAAATTGATTTTAAAGTGAGCGATTTGTGTTAGGGATCTGCCGAGATCCACCAAAAGATTTGACATGCTAATATTTAAACTCAAAACTGAAAAAAAAAAATTAATTGGCCATGGTAGAGCATGTATGCTTGCCGGAGAGAAAATGAGAAAGTACCACCCAAGGGGGATGACCGTGCCCCAAGCCTTTCTCCTCCATTCTCCTCTTAGGACTTTGGGCATGCATGCACACATGCCCAAGGTGTTTTCCTTCCTTCCTCCCTTCCCTCCCTCCCTCCTTCCTTCCTTCCTTCCTTTTTATTTTTAAAGGCTTTTTGCATAGGTTGTGTGCACTTGCCAGAGAGGAGAGAGACACAGAGATACTGAGAAGGAAAGTGAGAGATTGCCTCTCAGGGAGAATGACCATGCCACAATTTCTTTTCCTCCTTTCTCCTGCTAGGACTTTGGGCGTGCATGCACATGTGCCTGGCATGATTTTCAAGCCACCTGGTCCAGGACTCAAACTGTGCTCAGCCACGTGGGAATCCAGTGCCTTAACCACCACATTACCTGCTGGCCCTGAGTGCTTTTCAAACTGCCAGGTCCAGGACGCAGACCCATCCAGCAACCTCAATCACCCTGCCACTGGCTGGCCCCAAAATATTATTTTCTAAGGAAGATTTCAAGGCATTCTAAATATTGCAAGCAATTTTTGATCTTATAATTAAAACAAACAAACAAACAAAAACCGTCTTCATCATTTTTTTTTTTTCCAGGAATTCCAAGGCTTCCTTACATGAAAGGTACCGTGGCTGCAGCCATGCGTGGCTCAGGGTAATAGCGGTTTCTTCACGGGCTTCTGCGTGAAGGAGCCCAGGACTGCAGACACCTGCTTCCCTGCCCCATAGCTGAGCTCTCTACCTGCCTGCTGGGGACGCGGTCTGGAAATCCTCCCTGTTAACCCGATGCCGTGAGAAGTCAGAGCTGCACGGAAGCTCCGCCGCACTGAACAGAAGGTAAATCTGCGTCTGTCATTGCTGAGACACACAGAGGCTTCCAAGCCTTCCTGGGAGTTAAGCGGAAAGAGCGCGTGTGCACGCACACGCGTGTGCACCTTGCTCTAACACGGTCTGGCCAGCGGCAGCACTTGGCTGCTGCAGACCTCATCAGAGCCTTCGTGAGGGGAAGTCGGAAGGGATGACCATGCTGCTTGCTCCTCCGTCCAGGCTGAGGGCTGCAGTGAAGGTTTCTTCTTGGGCAGCTGCGGAGGTACGTTTCCACCTGTCCTCAAATGGGTCCTATATGGCGAAGCCCCCAGGGCCGGGCTGGGAGGAGAGCTGTGGATTCGGTGAGTGATGCTGGGGGGCAGATGCCATAATTCTATCCAGGCCATCTTGGGATGGGTACAAAGTGACACAGCAGTTGGCCTGGGGAAATGCAGTCCACGGCGTGGTCACGTCGGACACCCAGAGGATTGAGAGTGGAGCATGAACCCGCCTGTGCCCTGGCCGGTGGGAATCGCCCATGCGTTTTCCGAGGTTTGGGGTCCTCTGGATGGAATGAGGGTGATGGAGCCTCTGGGGCAGCGGCAGTGCTATCTCGTCGCAGCACAGGAACCAGAGACAGGGGCTGCAGAGCGAGACGCAGCGTCGCCTGGGTACCTGTGCATCCTAGTCCGCAGTGTGCCGAAGGGCTGCCCGCGTCCTCCGTCCAGAGACCCGGCCAAGCCTTCTGCAGGGAGAGCGTTCTTGAGCTCACCACTGTTCTTCACCACGCTTCTCTCCTGGAAAGCACTCTAGTCAAGGGTGATGGGTACAATAAAAAATCAGGCTGGCTTGGGGCCAGCAGGTGGCGTGATGGTTAAGGGCCCTGGACTTCCACATGGCTGGCCACGGTTTGAGTCCTGGATCTGGCGGCTTGGTGTCTCACTTTCCTTCTGTCTGTCTCTCACTCACTCTGTCTTCTCTGGTCAAATTGAAATAAATAAAATCAAGTTAAATCAAATAATTCTTCTTTTTAAAGCAAACCCAGGCTGGGTTGAGCACCTGGAGGTGCTGGCTCCGGGTAATTTTGGGTGCATTGCCATAGCTTACAGAATCAAGGTTGCCTGCCTGGTCAGGCTGAGTCTTGCCATTCTGAGGAAGTCTCTAGCTCTCAACCTCTGAGCGTTCAGAGATGGCTTTCGTGTTGCCTCGGGCATCACTTGGCTTTGTCACAGGCCATCGCACCTGCTCTGTAAAAAGACATAAAAGTAGCCCCACCAACACTTGCCCTGTCTCTGATGAGCAGGATAATAAATGGGTGGACCTTCCTCCCGGAGGCCAGCTCTGCGCTGTGGCGTTCTCCTTCATGTCTCCCGATACCACTTCCGCCTCGTGTGGGCAAGCCACAGCCCACGTACCCCGAGCATAACGGCTGTCAGAGCTGCTACCGGACGGGAGGCAAGCACGTGAACCCCAGAGACCCGCTGCCCTCAGCCAGTCCCTGGAAATGCTGGGCGGGCTGAGGCCTGGAGGAGGGCAGAGACGCCCAGGGCCGTGTACGGGAGAGGTCCCTGGCTCATCGCCACCTCTTCGGCTGTGACTGAGGCCGCCTGTCAAGGGTGGACCTGGTGGACGGGGGAGTGAGCCGGGCTACCTGCTGTCTACAGGGAAGGACGTGAGAGGAGGGAGGCAAGGCCAGATGTTTAAGAACGTATAAAGCTGCAGGGGTGAGAGGGCGAACTATAGAAAGCCCAACTGCAGCTTCTCATGCAACTCCAGGTTCAGGATTGATTTCTTTCTTTTTTGAGAGAGATTTTTGCTCTAGGTCGCGCATGTGCCGGAGAGACAGTTCTCTTGGGCTTTTGGGCACGCACACAGGACCAGTGTGTTTCAGGCTGCTGGGTCAAACTGCAGTCAACCACATGGGAGTCCAGCCACTAACCACCATGCCACCTGCTGGCCCCTTCGGTCAGAATTTACACATTGTATCCGTATGTATATATAACCTTTCCCCCCCGCATTGGAAGGTACTAGATACTGTGACCAATTTTTACATGAGATACTGTGACCAATTTTTCCATGCCTTCGGTAAAGCAGACTACCTGGTATCCTACCACATTCTTGAACTGAAAGTATTACCCTTACAAGTTTTCTTGACCACATTTCAAAAAAGATGAAGTTCACTGAACCCAGCTTATAGACTAATAACTACATGTCGGATGTGAAAAATAGGATTTCAAAGTACCTTGGTAACTAGGAAGCTTTTCTTTGCTTCTGTAAGCGGCAAATTTCAGCCCGGACATTAAATGGCGTTTATCATGATGTTTTTTTTTTTTTTTTTTTTTCCTTTAGTGCTGTTGACCTTGACGGGGCTAGCTCTGCGCGGCGCGGAGAGACGGCTGTGCGTTCTCAGATTTACAGTTTAATTTACTCAGCGGTTCTTACAGCTCCGGGGGCGGGGAGGACGGAGGGCGTCTGAACTCGGTGGAAAACTTGGCGCTTCTTCTCACTTTCGCCTGAAGTTGAAAGCCCTTCAGAGCAATGAAAGATACAAAAACACATGATGTAACCCCTGTGTGTAAGGAGTTTGTCATCAAGGTGAGCCCTTGAAGACGTGACATATACGAAGTTGATAACAAGGACTGCAGACGGTGAGCTAAGGGGTGGCCTTTAAGCAGCAGTACGAAGCTGGGCCCATCCGGGTTGGATGGCTTAGAGGAGAGAGTGCAGTGTGAGACCCTGCAGCTTTGGCAAGGGGGGGGATGAGAACAGAAGATGTGACAGGTGGAGAGGCACGGGGACAGCGTGGGATCAGATCATTGTCTTCCCCACCCAGCCTTTCCAAGAACGATGACATTTCTGCATTCCGAGAACCCTCTGTAGTCTCGAGGGCCCGAAGAATTCTAGATGGCCCCTTCCATCTTCTGACACGCTCCCTTTCACTCCCCTGTGGATGTTGCCGAATAAGCTGCTATTTTCATGAGAATACGCATTGCAGAACACATCCTGGAAATGCGTAATTTTTAAAAAAAAACTTATTTCCCCTGGGGGACCAGCAGTTAGCGTAATGGCTGTGTCGCTGGACTCCCATGTAGTCGACCACAGTTCGAGTCCCGGACCCTGTGGCTTAAACTCACATGGGGCGCGTGTGCGTGCGTGCCCAAGATCCCAAGAGGAGAGTGGAGGAGAAGGGATTGTGGCGTGGTCATCACCCCAGGGGGTAATTTTTCGCTTTCTGTCTGTCTCTGTCTGTCTGGCGAGCGCACGTGCCCTATAGCAAAAACCTCTCCAAAAAAATAAAAAAAAAATAAAAAAAAAGCTTATTTCCCCCATAAGCGTGTATGTGCGCATGCACGCACACACACACACAGAGAGAGAGAGAGAGCATTTCCAAAGGGGTCTCTTTCTAAAAAAATTAAAACATTTTTTGAGAGATTTTTGTTATAGAGTATGTGTGCTCAGGACAGACAGAGAGTGACAAAGAAAAAAATGAGAAATCACACCCTCCCGGGGGTGGGGGTTGGCCACACTGCAATCCCTTCTCCTTCATTCACTTCTTGAGATTTTGGGCATGCGTGCACACATGCCCGGCGGCCCTCGAACCATGGTTGACCATGTGCGAGTCCAGCGCCCTAACCACTGCACCACCTGCTGGTCCCTCCCAGGGTCTTGATGCTCCCCTCCACCCACAGCCTCACCCAGCCCTGGATCCTAGGCACGTGCATGCCTGTGGTACTCAGCAAGGTCTCCAGGTGAATCCGGAACGTGTCACGTGGCTCAGCTTCACAGAGCATGGGATTTCACCATCCTGCCACCCTTCGTCCCCATGAAGTGGAGAGCTTCCCATGCAAAGCGCGGTCTTCTCCCTCTGCGTGTCACGCCGTTGCTTTGATCGATCTGTTGGTTTGTCCAGCTGAGCGACAGAATCCCACGTCCTTCCGCGGCATGCCTGTCATCAGGCCAGCGAGCCCAATCCCCGCCTTGGGCTCTGTGAGGCCCTCCGTCTGCTGACTCATTCGGCTGGCCAGGAGCTGTTTTCCTGACATCTTGTTGGGTGCTCAGTGGCGTGGGGTTGTGAAGACGTGGCCTGGAGGGTGTATATTCTGGGCAGGAAGAAGGATGGTAAAGGGCTGCTCACCTGAGCAGGGGAAGTGATGAGCTGCACTGGAGGGGTACAGGGTACAGGGGTGCAGGGAGAAGGTGTCCTCGGAGGACGAGGATGATTTTCCCCCCTATAGTGAGTGGGTGCTCATGAGAGAGAGAAAGAGAAACAGAGAGAGGAAGTACCATCTAGGGGGCTGGCCATGCTGCAATCCCTTCACCTCCATTCTGCTCTTGGGATTTGGGGCACGCACACACACCCGCCCGGTATGATTTCCAAGCCGCCAGATCCGGGACTCAAACCAGGAAGCTGGCCATGTCGGATCCAGTCACCTTAACCACCATACCACTGACCGGCCCCTAGAGGACAGTCTTTGAAGTGATTTTGAAGGATTAGGATGAAGAAAAAGGACACGTAGCTCCATTGGAGGCGCGGAGTGGCAGAAGCAGCAGCAGGCCGGGGCAAGGTGAGTGAGGAGCATGCTCTGGCTGGAGCAGACGGCCCTGGGAGAGGCTGTCCGGGAGAGACCTGCGAAGACAAAAGCGAGTCCCGTTGCGGGGACGTGGGAGGCTGGCTCACGTCTGCCATGGACCGTCTCCAAAGGTGTCAACCAGTGGTGTGCTGGTATAGACTGACCTGTCAGAGAGGAAAAAGTGAATTTTCTTGGTAGATTTCTAAACACTGCAAGGGGAAGCCACAAGTGAAAAATCCCCATCTGCTTTGCCAGCGTGTTCAGTGGCAGCCAGCTCCGTAGCTGGATTTTGGTTTTCTCAGAGGGAGTCGTTCCTCAGGGAGCACCATCCTCTGGCTTTTCCCAGTGTTAACCGACTGCAACGTCAAATGGTTGTTTCTTTTCTTGAGAGAGATTTTTGCTACAGGGCACATGTGTTTGCTGGACAGCTAGAGACAGAAAGCAAGAAATCACCCCCCGGGGGGATGGCCATGCCGCAATCCCTTCTCCATTCTCCTCTTGGGATCTTGGGCACGCACGCACACCCAGCTTGAGTTTAAGCCACCAGGTCTGGGGCTTGAACCATGGTTGACTACATGGGAGTCCAGCGACGTAGTCATTATGCCAACTGCTGCTCCCAAGTTTTTATTTTTTTGAGAGAGATTTTTTGCTATAGGCCCCATGTATTTGCTGGACAGAGACAAAAAATAAGAAATCATCTCCCAGGGAGGATGGCCACGCCACAATCCCTTCTCCTCCGATTTAGGGCATGCACACACATGCATCTGGCATGTTTTTCAAGCCTCCGTGTCTGGCACTGAAACTACAGTGGGGTCCACACCCATTAGCTGGCCTATGTATGATATTTTAAATTGGGCACTAATACGATGGAATTTTTGATAAATATCAAGAATGTGATTACCTTGTAAGAGAAAAACGGAGTCTTCCTGATCTGTAATTCCTTTCAAGGTGTTGTTTATTTAGGTCTACCCTTGCATTCGTGACTGAATATAAAGTTTCTTCATGCTGTTTTGCTCTAAATGTCACGTAGAATTTCCTCCTAGGTTTATATTGTGTTTGCTTCACATTTTATAGCCTGGCAAGGAAAAGGCAAAAATCAAGAAGTACCTTAGAAAAAGTTGACCGGGCAGAAGATTCTTTAATTCTATTTAAAATGGAATTCTGGATACTATTTAGAAAGGCATTTGGGCGTTTCTAGATGTGCAAATATACGTGTAAGGCCAGGATCATCGATGTGTGATGTTATTTGTCAAACACTGAACCGTCTACATATCCCCCCACCCCGCTCTCTGTATTCCCATGAGTTCAGTCTTAAAAAAAAGAGGTCAGAACTTACGAAGATTAGAATCCATTTAGGCCATCTTTTTCATTTTTAATTAATTAATTAAAAAAATTTTTTTTTTTAAAGATTTTTGCCCCAGGGTACACATATTTGCCAGAGAGAGAGAGAGAGAGAGAGAGAGAGAGAGAAGGAAAGTGAGGCATCACACCCCAGAGGGGTGACCACCCTACAGTCCCTTCTCCTCCATTCTCCTCTTGGGATTCTGGGCACACGTGCACATGCGCCCGGCACGATTTTCAAGTCACCGGGTTTGGGACTTGAACCATGGTCAGTCATGTGGGAGTCCAGCACCTTAGTCAGTATACCACCTGCTGGGCCCTTAAAAAAGCTTTGATACAATGTAAAAGTATATCATGTTTTCATCACAGTGTCTTTGAAAAAGGAAAGTACGTTCAACAAAGAGCAGAAGAAGGGCCAAGTGGTGGTACCAGGCCACATGGGGAAGGCCCCGGCCTTGTGAACTGGCATCTCTCCCCACACGCAGGGCCTGTGCGCACAGGGCCGATCTGGGCTGCCTGAGGCTGAGGGCGGATCGTGGCATGGAGACCCTGTCAGGGTGTGCTTTCTCTCATCTCTCTCCTGGAAGAAACAAAGGTCTCTCTTCTATTTCCTGATGTTTAACTTTTCCCCCCTTTATTTTATTCTATTTTTGTTATTATTTTTAAAAACATTCCATCACTGTAGAACATTTGGCTTGTAAATAGAATTTACCTGACATGAAATGTACTTCGGACCAACCCCGCTGAGAATACTATGCACGTCATCACCCACAGGGGAGAACCCATTTCTGTGTCCCGCAAACGCGTTGCCGCTCCATCTTTCTCCCTGATCACCTTCCCTACACCCTCCTCCCCCCTCCTTCCACACTGTCTCCAGGGTCCATAAGTATAGGACACTAAAAGAATAAAGGAATAGTGAAAGGAAGATGCTCTGAGGAACTGAAGGTTTCTTTCTTTCTTTTTTTTTTTTTTAAGAGAGATTTTTTCTATAGGGCGCATGCACTCACCAGAGAGACAGAGACAGAAAGTGAGAAATCACCCCAGGAGAGATGGCCATGCCATAATCCCCTCTCCTCCATTCTCCTCCTGGGATTTTGGGCATGCACACAACACAAGCCCAGCATGAGTTTTAATGAGTTTAAGCCACCGGGTCCGGGATGCGAACTGCAGTCGACTACATGGTAGTCCAGCGACATAGCCATGATGCTGACTGCTGGTCCCTGAAGTTTTCTTTCTTATATTATTATTATTATTATTGATTTTTGTTTGCTGGTGTTTTTGGCCCCTTGGAACGTCAAGTACTGGATGTGGGCAAGGGTCATCCCTTTCTCTGCTCGACTCAGGACTTCGCGGTGTGTCATGTGGCTGTCACTTTGCCAGCCTCCGTGCCGCCAGCTTGCCTTCCATAGCTCCCCATGTTCCTGCCTCTGGGGACCGAAGGCTCTTTGACGTGGCTGGGCTTCTTCTAAAGCTCCCTCCCTTGCAGGGCCACCCCACTCCTGGCAGGTCCCGAGGCTGTGCTGGTGAGGGAGGGCTTACTCAGGACTTCGCGGTGTGTCATGTGGCTGTCACTTTGCCAGCCTCCGTGCCGCCAGCTTGCCTTCCATAGCTCCCCATGTTCCTGCCTCTGGGGACCGAAGGCTCTTTGACGTGGCTGGGCTTCTTCTAAAGCTCCCTCCCTTGCAGGGCCACCCCACTCCTGGCAGGTCCCGAGGCTGTGCTGGTGAGGGAGGGCTTGGCTGTTTCTTAACCTGGGGATCTGTCTCTGCCTTGTTCCCCCAGTTACAGGTAATTAGCTCGGAGCTTTCGGATGTGCGTGTTTGCAGCCACGTCCCCTGCATCTGCCTCGTTACGGAGCAGCTCGGCTGCCTCTAGACAAAACATCATCTAAATGAGATTTGCTCTCGAGTATCTGGCGTGTAGGAGGCAGCCCGTGGAACGGTGGATGTTTCACATCCATCATGGAAAAACACCCAGTGCGGCTGAACGACGGCATCTCGCAGACTCCGGTACCCAGCACATCTTGTTACAATAACCAGCGTTAAGGAGGCCCGGAGCAGCTCGGCTGCCTCTAGACAAAACATCATCTAAATGAGATTTGCTCTCGAGTATCTGGCGTGTAGGAGGCAGCCCGTGGAACGGTGGATGTTTCACATCCATCATGGAAAAACACCCAGTGCGGCTGAACGACGGCATCTCGCAGACTCCGGTACCCAGCACATCTTGTTACAATAACCAGCGTTAAGGAGGCCGCGTTTCTGTTTTGAACCCTCCTTTCAGAGGTGGGGTGAGCCGTAGAAGTTTTCATAGCCGTGATTTGTTTATTTTACGATTTCCCTTCCTGACCCTTCTCTCTCTCCAGCTCTGCAAAACACAGGCGATTTGGCTTATTACCCATGCTGATCCGAACTCAGGCAATTCACGTGGGATTTTTTTTTTTTTTCCTTTTTCCATAACACCATTTGTCATGCATTCGCAGTCTCGTTTGGCAAGGGCCTTTGGTATAGGAAACGGTACCAAGATTCCAAATAACTCAAGTCTGAGAAGTATCTGTCTATAGGCTGTAAGGATTTTATACTTTTATTTTTTAAACGAATCATTTATTTAACTTTATTGATCAGTATTATTAGTCTTCAAGTTGTTACAGGGCATGTTCTCACCACAAAGAGAGAAAAGGAAAGTGAGACCGCCAGCCCCCGGGTCTGGCACTTAAACCATCGTCAGCCGGCCACGTGGGAGTCCAGGGCCTCAACCCCCACGCCACCCACCGGCCCCCATTTTATACCTTTAAAAAACAGGGTCTCAGGGCCAATGGGTGGCATGGTGATTAAAGATGCTAGGACTCCCACATGGTTAACCGTGGTTCGAGTCCTGGGCCAGGCAGCTTGCTTTCTCATTTTCCGTCTCTCTCTGATCAAATTAAAAAAGAAAAAAAAAGTAATAATAATAAATGAAAGTTAAAAAAAAATATCCTAAAAAAAAAAAAAAGGAAAGAAAAAAAACACAGGCAGCGTCTCACCGACTCTTGACTTTCCTATGTCACGTGCCAGCCTCCCGAGTAGCTAGGACAGCTGGCACCTGCCACCGTGCCGGGCGTTTGGGATGAGCTAAGAATCGGGCGGGGTGCCATGTGGCCTCAGCTTGCCGAGGAGCAGCAGCAAACTTTGCAGCTGGCCCCTATCTCTTTGTCTCGCAGACGCCGAAGCTTCTGGTAATCCACTACAACGGTGGGGCTGATGGTGATGCAGAGGGAGACTGAGAGTAGGGACCACCTCCTGTGTCTGCTGCCCTGCCCTGCCAATGTCCCAGCGCTTCAGACAGCATGTCTCCTTCGTGGGTCCTGGCGCACACAACCCCCTAGGAGGCGGCCCTAGCAGTTTCCCGCCAGAGCTCTTTTCTTTTCTTTTCTTTCTTTTCTTTTCTTTTCTTTTCTTTTCTTTTCTTTTCTTTTCTTTTCTTTTCTTTTCTTTTCTTTTCTTTTCTTTTCTTTTCTTTTCTTTTCTTTTCTTTTCTTTTCTTTTCTTTTCTTTTCTTTTCTTTTCTTTTCTTTTCTTCTCCCTTCCCTTCCCTCCCCTCTTTTCTTTTCTTTTCTTTTCCTTTCCTTTCCTTTCCTTTCCTTTCCTTTCCTTTCCTTCCTCCCTCCCTCCCTCCCTTCTTTCCATCCATTTATTTTCCTCATAACCTTGTTCATCTCACATTGAATCACACAATGTTACAGTGTATTCCATTTCTTTTCCCAGAAGGAGTACCATGCCTGTCAGTCAGTACAGAGACATGAAAATCCCCATTTCACCTTCTATCAGCTCATCTCCCTGGGGGGATCTATTTCACTGTCGCAGCTAAGGGTTAAATGAGAAGTCGGTGCAGACAACGTGCCCTTCTAGTGCAAACGGTACCTGCCACTCTGGTCCTGTGTTAGGTTAGGGCGTGTGGGTTGCTAGGTGACATCAGATACCCATGCTGTTGACCTCTTCTCTGCCTGCGAACGTCACAGGACAGATACCATGTTTCTTTGGCAGGGTTCATGGAGCAGGGAATGGTGCTGAACACCAGGAAGGCTGACTTAAAAGAGGACTAGAAGGGCCAGCAGGTGGCGTGGTGTTGAAAGCATGGTAGTTCCACCTGGCCAATCATGGTTTGCGTCCCAAACCCGGTGGCTTGATTTCTCGCTTTCCCTCTCTCTCTCTCTCTGTGTCATGTGTGCTGAGCAGGCATGCCCTCTAGCAAATTAAAAATAGAGTAGACACCCACCTGATGGTTGTCGTTAGCTACACGGGACACGCACACCTCTTTTCAATCCATCCTGAAGACTTTCTCGTCATTGTAATCGCTGCGACAGTTTTAGTAGTGCATCTGTGTGTACCTTTCCTCTTTCAGCAGAATACAGGTGCAGGACAAGGCTCAGGAAACAGTTTCTGCACACGGCCAGGCAGTTCAAACTGGCTTCAAAGAAATCATGGGAAAATGGAGGTAACATATGAATTATTTTAGTGCAAAAAAAAAAAAATAGAAACCCATGCATATTTTTTTTTTATGATGTGCATTTTCACAGACTTTTGGAAGACCCCCTGTACACGGTTTTAGCTCTGTGGGTCGGTCTTTCTCTGTTGCCGCTTCTGAGTCTGCTGAAAGCAAGCATAAAATGACTTCCTGATCCCGGTTGTCTTGTAATAAAACTTTATTAACAAAAACTTTTAGTCAATGACTAGATTTGGCCTGCAGACCCCAGTTTGTCACTCGTTGGTTTAATTGGTGTGTTTTCATCACCTAGGGAACTGGATAGAGTGAGGTTTATGGGTCAGGAGGTCAGGGGTGGTGTGGGGGATTCTGTCCTTCAAACCAGCACCCAGGTGGTACGGACGGACGATGCTGGTCCTTGGCTCACGGTTTGACTAGCGAGGGTTTAGATCACTTTTTTTTTTTTTTCCTAATAGAGAGATTTTTTTGCTATAGGGCATGTATGTTCGCTGGAAAGACAGAGACAGAAAGCAAGAAATCATCCCCCAGGGGACTGGCTATGCCACAGTCCCTTTTCCTCCATTCTCTTCTTGGGCTTTTGGGCATGTACACACACAGTTGACTACATGGGAGTCCAGCAACGTAACCCTTACGCCATCTTCTGGTCCTGATAACATCTGTTTTTTTATAGATTTGGCCATTTGGCTGGTGGTGATCTGAAGAATCTTACAAGATTTCAGAGAGAACCTGGAAAGCGGTACCTAACTCAAAAGAAGACCAGGAGAATGAGGCTGTAAGCCTAACCGGGTAAGCTCGGGTCTTCCTGCCACGACTTCATTCTTCCTCAGGTTTCCCAGCACCTGTTTCCTTTTCAAACTATCCTGGAGGAACCCAGGCCTTTAAAGGGAGCCTCATTTTTGGCATGACCTTGGACCCATCACTTGATTCTCCAACACCTGAGGCTATGCTAATGAGTATCAACTTTCTTCAAAACGAGATCTTACTGGAAAACAGATGTTGGGGCAGAGGTTTCCCGCCTTGTGGGAGCATTGAATGTGGGCAGGTAACTCGAAGTCAACCCATTGATAATACTAACTTTTCCAAATACCAGCTCTTCACTGCAAAAGACTAACTGTTCTGGTTTGGGAAAGGTTAAGAACACACACACACACACACACACACACACACACATACACACAAGCAACCACTTGAAAAAAACATCCTTACATACAGGAGAACGAATGTAAGAATAACCACAAGAACGCTAATGGATATATTAAACTGTGCTAATGTATTAAATTCTAATGAGGGGAGGGAGCCAGCAGATGGCATAATGGTCATGTCACTGGACTCCCACGTAGTTAACCATGGATCGAGTCCCGGACCCGGTGGCTTAAACTCACACCGGGAGTGTGTGCGTGTGTGCCCAAGATCCCGAGAGGAGAATGGAGGAGAAGGGATTGTGGCATGGCCATCCTCCCGGAGGGGTGACTTCTTCCTTTCTGTCTCTGTCTCTCCAGCAAGCACATGTGACCTATAGCAAAAACCTCTGTTAAAAAAAAAATTCTAATGAGGGTATCTGAAGGTGACAGCGAGCTTTTCCCAAAGCCTTCCTTTCAGTATGGGAGGGCTCCGATGCAAGGACTGGCCGCTCAATACCTGAGTTTACAATATGGCTCCTCTCCTTGGACTCATCACCGGTCTGTCCCACCCGCTCCTCCCTCCTTCATCTCTGTTCAGTAATTCTTTCCATATGAAAATGAACAGTTGCCAAAGTTGACAGGCCCCCTTCCTTGGCAGCTCGTTGGAATTGATTCCATGTGTATAACCTATCTGGAGCACCACCGCTCAACATGTGGTTGAGGGGGTCTGGAATTATTTTAAGTTTCAGGTTTTAAAAATAACAGGGGATTTTGACCCTCTCGGAGGGTTTGCTACTGCTGGACGCTCTCCTGGGACGTTCAGGTAAGGATCGGGTTTCCTGCCTGTCATTTCAAAGTAGCCTCCCATGGAAAAAGACTTCATGTGGGTGACTGTTTGCATAACACGTTTGTTTTGGTGGAAATCCCGTCTGCCGTGTCCATGGCATGTCATGAACTGGGCCTCTCTCTCGGGAGCTGCTGGTAAGAAATTTCTACCTGTGGCTTCTTGTCGGTTTGGGTCCCCGGAGGAAAAACGCCGCCTCAGGGTTAGACCTAGGAAGGATGTCAACGCATGGCCTCCTGGCCACCTCTGTTTTTGATCTGCCCGCTCTCCGCGTGGTCATCTTTGACATTTGGTTGAACACGTGTGACGTGGCCTGCTTACACGGGTGTGTTGGAGACTGAAGCACGGTTATTTATTGTGGCATGACCACACCACTGCTGCTTGGCTCTGCGATACTCCTTGGAGTCGATAGGTTGTCTTCACGGGGTACTTCTGACAACAAAGACGACAAATCGCGAGAAGCAGGATTTACCTCAAAGAGAGGGTCATTTGAGACCCCAGGAAGGACAGACATCGCTATTTTGCTTTAACTCCCAGGGAGATTGCTTTTTTTTTTTTTTTTTTTTTTTGTGAGGTATCAAATTCTTTTTAAATTTTTTTTCAAAAGAAAATATATTTTGCTTTTCCTTATTTTAAAAAATATTTTTATTATTTTTATGTTACATTTAGTCACATATCTTTTTTATAATATACAACATTTTTTCCCAGCACAATTACCATGCCTATCAGTCAAGCCAAAGACATTCCTATCCAGCAGCAAATAGCTTTTCATTGTTTTCCAGATTCTTCCTATTTTTTTAAACATTCATTTACTATACATCATTTGGCTTGTACAGAGACTTTGCCTAACGTGAAATACTTCTCAGGCCAGTCCGGTTGAGACTACTAGACATATTATCTTCAACAGGTAGGGAGATCCTTGTAGCCAGGAGTAGGAGACGTTTTCTTTAGGTATGGCAAAAGGTGGCCAGGTCAGGCGAACTTGACGTTTTGTTGATTTGACTGTAGAGATTGGTCAGCATGAGGTTAGGGAGAATATGCAAAATAACTTACTGACAAACACATGCTCTTAACATGAACTCTTTCTTCTGTATTGGACCTGGTTTCACTACTGCCACCTGAATCTTACTTTTCACGTTACATTACAGGGCCTGGAGTGGTTCTTTTGGGTAAAGAATGTCCACCTGGCAACATCTGTCATATGATCAGGTCCTGATTAATGGTAGCCATTGTTTCTAAGACATGAATGTATTATACTTTCAACCCAGGGAGTTTCACCTGTTTAACAGGAGAAAGAGGGGCTGGAGGGGGTCTGCGTCCTTTATCTTTTCATGCTGGTGGTCATGGTGCTTCTTTTCAAAGAATTATTTATTTAATTGCATTTATTATTATTTTTAAATGTGCTATGGGGCTTGTGCACTCTAGCCATAGACACAGAGAAAGCAAGTTCCCAGGTCCAGGACTTCAACCGTGGTAAGCCATGTGGGAGCCCAATGTCGCAACCACCGTGCCACCTGCTGGTCCTGGCCATGTCGTTTCTTGAGTGGATCTTTGCCATAGAAGGCTGCCCTGTCATGGCTCTTGTAATCGTGAGTGAATGCGGGAACTCTGGGAGTTGTTACTAAATGTCTTTGCACATTTGCACGGGATTTGAGAGCTCCCGCAGAGAGGAGAGGCTGTGGGTTTAGGCGTATTTAAGACATGCATGGAAGACCTTGCTACTAGGAGATTTCACAAGAGCAAAGGCCTTGCATCTGGTGGGTTTCTGTTGATTGGGGAGGTATATACCATGACACCAGGGGCAGTGAAGACGCAGAACCATGACTCCTATTGGGGCTCAGCTTCTGCTCAGATTTTCCCAAGGTGCCCCAAGAGGACAAGACTGGCCACATTTGGTCAATTCTGAAATGCACATTTTTTTTTTTGGCAGGATTTCATGTTTCCAAAATCAGAATGCTTCTCCCAATCAGCCACATCTCACCATTATTAATGTCCTTTCCTCCATCATAGTGTCACTGAAATTTAAGCCGTGTCTTACCGTCTAGTGGACTGTGGTAGGTCAAGGCTCCTTAGGTTGAAATAAGATGGCGAAGTACTTCCACCTTCCGAGATGAGAAGACCAGAGAGAGAAAAAGATGAACAAGTATTTGTGCTTTCCTTACCCTCCTTCTCTGTCCAAAGCAGAAAAAGAAGTCAGTATTCTTTTTTTTTTTTTTTAGAGGTTTTTGCTATAGGGCACGTGCATTCGCCAGACAGACAGAGAGAGACAGAGAGACAGAAAGTGAGACATCACCCCCCAGGGGGGATGGCCATGCCACAATCCCTTCTCCTCCATTCTCCTCTCGGGATCTTGGGCATGCACGCACTTGCGCCCAGCGTGAGTTTAAGTCACCGGGTCTGGGACATGAACTGCGGTGGACTACGTGGGAGTCCAGCGACATAGCCATTACGCTAAGTGCTGGTCCCAAGAAGTCAGAATTCTTTGATCTAGTGCTGTGATTCTTAATGCTGGTCCCCAAACCAGTGGCTTCAGCATTACCTGGGATCTAGCGAGTGAGAAACTAGGGGTGGGCCCCCACTCTGCGTTTTCACAAATGCTGCAGGCTTGCTCCTGAAGCATGTTCCAGTTTAAGAACCAGTAACGGAGGGCTCCCACAATTGTTCTTTTTGAGGGGTATTGTCACCGTAGCCAAGACATGGAGTCAACCAATCAATTGAATGTGCATGGGCAGACAAATGGGTAAAGAAGTTTGATATAAGGCCTGGCAGGTGGCGTGGTCGTTAAGGGTGCTGGACTCCCATATGGTTGGCCGTGGTTTGAGTCCTGGACCTGGCAGCTTGCTTTCTCACTTTTTATCTCTCTCTCTCTCTCCCTCTCTGGTCAAATTAAAATAAATAAATAAATAAATAAAGTTAAATAATTCAAAAAAAAAATAAAAAAAAAAGAGAAGTTTGGAACCAGCTATTAGCGTAATGGCTATGTTGCTGGCTTCCCACGTAGGCAACTGCGGTTTGAGTTGTGGACCTGGTGGCTTAAACTCATACAGGGTGTGTGTGCGTGTGTGCCCAAGATTCTGAGAGGAGAATGGAGGAGAAGGGATTGCAGCGTGGTCATCCCCCATGGGGGGTGATGTCTCGCTTTCTTTCTTTCTGTCTCTCTCTGTCTTTCTGGCGAGTGCACATGCCCTGTAGTAAAAACCTCTCAAAAAAAAAAAAAAAAGATAATATCTGATGAGAAGTTCTCTCTGTTCTTTAATGCAGTTTTCTCTCCATACCTGAAGCTATTTCCCTCTCTCAGAATCACTTGTCTTTGCTGTGTGGAATGACAGCATACCTTCCCTTTTTTATCCCTCCTCTTTGTTGACCTGTTTTGCAGGCTCCTCCCCCGCCTCAAGCTTTAATGGAGCTGTTCTGTGCATCTGTCTGCTATGAATTATCTTCTGCTTTTACTCTCCACATCTCTCTGGCCAACCTTCTTGATGCCAGAGGTTTCAAACCACTTCTTTTTTTTTTTTTTTTTTTTTGGTAAATTTTTAGCTAGCGGCGCGGTTGCTCCATGCGCTCACCAGAAAGACAGAGAGACACAGAGAGACAGAAAGTGACAAATCACCTCCCAGGGACAATGGCCATGCCGCAATCCCTTCTCCTCCATTCTCCTCTCAGGATCTTGGGCATGCATGCACACACGCCTGGCATGAGTTTAGGCTACCGGGTCCGGGATTCGAACCGCAGTGAACTATATGGGAGTCCAGCGACAAAGTCATTATGCCAACTGCTGGTCCCTCAAACCACTTCTTGATCAATGATGCCTGAATTTATTAGGTCATAGGAAAAGTCATGCCATGTTTTTCTATGCAAAAATGCATCATGACTTTTCAGATGACTCAACATATCTACAGTCTGGAGTTTCCATCCTCATATACGAGATAACTCACTTGCATCTCAAACCCAGCATCCTAGAACAGAGCTCCTTGTATTCCTCCTCAAATCAATTTTCTTCCTGTGGCTTCTCTGCTAGCGAATGGTTCCCTCAAGTCACCCCAAGCTGAGGAGGCCAGTGCCTTATCCTTTGGCCACCAGGGCACCTCACCTACTGCAAAAGGTGGAGATTTGGTAATATTTGTGTACCTCTGCCTCCATGTCATGACTCATACCTGTTATTTACTCCTTTTCTTATTTGTACTTCTCACTATCTCTCGGTGCCACATCAGCGTCTCCATGCCTTCGGCTCAAGCCGTTGCCTGGTCTTCCATGAACCTTTTCAGGACATTGCACTCTTCCTCTGGTTCCTGACGTTTCCCTGCATCCTGGCTTACTCCTATCCCATTAGATCGATTCAGGCTGGTCAGGTCAGGTCAGATTGATGGTACTTATGTATTTCATCTGATGATGAAATTGCTTTATCGAAAGGCTTCAATGAGTTTTTCATTCAGCAATATTTCTCAATCCAGATCTCTTTCAGAATCCTGGTTTTACAAGACGGTCACCTACATTAGAGACTTGGTGCTTACAAGTTTTCTTTTTGGAAACTCCTTTGGCAATTTAGATGGTTCGAGAAATCCTATAGTCAAGACACTTCTTTAGCTTTGACTTAACATTTTCCAACCTCTTGGCTTCCCTTGCTCACCCAACCCCCACCCTGCACATTAACCTCTTAACATCCTATGGCATTGATGCTTTGTAAAAAGTTTTATTTTACTTATTCTGTGTGTGTGTGTGTG
>NW_006159697.1:1040212-1068425 GCF_000334495.1 Tupaia belangeri chinensis
GCAACATAGCCATTACGCTAACTGCTGGTTTCCTTAAAATAGAGTTTTTAAAGAGAAAATAAAATCAGTTTCTCTGAGTATAGCTATTGAAATTAATTATTCATAAATTTCCTTTTAGAATTCATTATACTGGGACCAGCAGTTAGCGTAATGGCTATGTCGCTGGAAGCCCATGCAGTCGTTCGCGGTTCACGTCCTGGACCTGGTGGCTTAAAACTCACACTGGGCACGTGTGCGTGCATGCCCAGGATCCCGAGAATGGAGGAGAAGGGATTGCGGTGTGGCCATCACCCATAGGGGGTGATTTCTTGCTTTTTGTCCCTCTGTCTCTCTCTGCCTGTCTGGCGAGCACACGCACCCTATAGCAAAAATCTCTCCAAAAAAATGAACAAAAAAAAAAGACTCCATTATATTGAAAATAAAAAAAGTATTTGTAATAGTCAAAGAAGGCATTTAATTAATAATTGCATTTTAGGTTTCTAAAGTAATTCTCCTTGATTTAAAGTAATTTAATATTCTTCTTTAATTCTTCCAAAAATTATCCTTTGATTTAGTGAAAGTTATGTAAGTTAAAATTTTAATATGAATGTAGCCTTTATTTTATGCTGAATTTGTTGATGGAATTGAATGAATTCAGTTTAAGTTTTCTGAAATCTTTCTTCCTCAGTTACAGTCTAAAATCCTACCTGATCTCACCTAGTGGGCCTCTCTGAGAGTCTTTTCCAGTAACAGACTGAATTATGCCTTAAAATAAAAATTTTATGCTAAGACAGTTTTTCAAAGTTAGAATGGCAAATAAATAAAATAGCCAAAAATTATCAGGAAAACAAGAACATTTTTAAGACAGATTTTTAAAAATGAATACTTGGATATTTTAGAAAAAAAAACCCTTTTCAAAATCTTAGTTACATATATGCACACAGTCCAGTTCATTAGAAAAGGGAGAGATGTGAAAAAGATCCTGTTGTATAATTTACTTTTTAGTCTTATACAAACTCCCTATAGTACATGACTCAAAACTAATCTGTTACTAAATCACTTGAAAGTTTTATTTACTTTATTTTCAAGATTCTATAGAATGTTGAGAAAGTAAGACTCCTTTATGTCTATAAATATTATTTTATACTTTCATGTGTTTAAGCATAAATTATAATGACATCTGAACACTAGATATCCTTTAAAATACTGCACTCATTGGAGAGCAAAACCAAACTTTTTTTTTTTTTTTGAGAGATTTTTACTATAGGGCGCATGCGCTCACCAGAAAGACAGAGAGACACAGAGAGACAGAAAGTGACAAATCACCTCCCAGGGACAATGGCCATGCCGCAATCCCTTCTCCTCCATTCTCCTCTCAGGATCTTGGGCATGCATGCACACACGCCTGGCATGAGTTTAGGCTACCGGGTCCGGGATTCGAACCGCAGTGAACTATATGGGAGTCCAGCGACAAAGTCATTATGCCAACTGCTGGTCCCTCAAACCACTTCTTGATCAATGATGCCTGAATTTATTAGGTCATAGGAAAAGTCATGCCATGTTTTTCTATGCAAAAATGCATCATGACTTTTCAGATGACTCAACATATCTACAGTCTGGAGTTTCCATCCTCATATACGAGATAACTCACTTGCATCTCAAACCCAGCATCCTAGAACAGAGCTCCTTGTATTCCTCCTCAAATCAATTTTCTTCCTGTGGCTTCTCTGCTAGCGAATGGTTCCCTCAAGTCACCCCAAGCTGAGGAGGCCAGTGCCTTATCCTTTGGCCACCAGGGCACCTCACCTACTGCAAAAGGTGGAGATTTGGTAATATTTGTGTACCTCTGCCTCCATGTCATGACTCATACCTGTTATTTACTCCTTTTCTTATTTGTACTTCTCACTATCTCTCGGTGCCACATCAGCGTCTCCATGCCTTCGGCTCAAGCCGTTGCCTGGTCTTCCATGAACCTTTTCAGGACATTGCACTCTTCCTCTGGTCCCTGACGTTTTCCTGCATCCTGGCTTACTCCTATCCCATTAGATCGATTCAGGCTGGTCAGGTCAGGTCAGATTGATGATGAAATTGCTTTATCGAAAGGCTTCAATGAGTTTTTCATTCAGCAATATTTCTCAATCCAGATCTCTTTCAGAATCCTGGTTTTACAAGACGGTCACCTACATTAGAGACTTGGTGCTTACAAGTTTTCTTTTTGGAAACTCCTTTGGCAATTTAGATGGTTCGAGAAATCCTATAGTCAAGACACTTCTTTAGCTTTGACTTAACATTTTCCAACCTCTTGGCTTCCCTTGCTCACCCAACCCCCACCCTGCACATTAACCTCTTAACATCCTATGGCATTGATGCTTTGTAAAAAGTTTTATTTTACTTATTCTGTGTGTGTGTGTGTGTGTGAGAGAGAGAGAGAGAGAGAGAGAGAGAGAGAGAGAGAGAGAAGGAGAGAGAGCAGTCCCTGACAGATCACCGCATATTATTGTTGCACCACCATCCAGCCCTGACATTTGTATTCTTAACGCATTTTGGGAAACACTATACTTTCTGCGCACATCTTTTTATGAGCTGGCCCCAGTCTGCTCTTAAGGCTTATTTTCTGCAACTCCTCTATTTATACATTTAGTCGATGGTGATTTGGAAATTTAATTTCCTAAAAACATCATGTGGCCCAGCAAAACAGCATGGTCCTGGCACAAAAACAGACAGTAGACCAGTTGAACAGAGTAGATAATCCAGAAATAAACCCAGAAACCTATAGCCCACTGATTTTGACAAGGGGCACAAGACAATCTAGTGGAGAAAAGATAAAGTCTTTTCAGCCAAGTGCTGAGCAAGCTGGGTATATACCTGCAGAAAAATGAAACTAGACCCCATGTCTCCCATCGTGTATTAAAGTTAACTCAAAATGGGCTAAAAATTCAAACGTTGAGCCCCAAACCATTCAACTACTGGAGGAAAACACAGGAGAGATACTTCAAGACGTTTGGTAGGCAAAGGTTTTTTGAATAAGACCCTTAAAGCAAGGGCAATAACACCAAAAATAGAGGAGTGGATTCATATCAAGCTAAAAAGCTTCTGCATGGCAAAGGAAACAGTAAAGAGACAACACACAGAACGGGAGAAAGTATTTATGAACTATAGAGAAAGGATCGACTACTAGAATATGAAGGAACTCAAACAGTTCACCTGAAAAAAAAAAAAACCCTACAAATCAACTAAACAAAAGAAAACTAATAATATCATCAAAGATAGGCAATCAACCTGAACAGATAATTCTTTTTTTCATTATCTTTTATTTATTTATGGTTTTGATTTGGAATAGGATATGTGTGTTCACCAGAGAGAGAAAGAGAGAGAGAGAGAGAGAGAGAGAGAAAGAGAGAGAGAGAGAGAAATGAGAAAGCAACCCCTATGGGGGAATGGCCACATCACAATTCCTTCTTCTCCATTTACCTCTCGGGATATTGGGCATTCATGCACATGGGCCTGGTGTGTGTCTCAAGCTACCAGGTCTGGAACTTGAACCACAAATTGACCATGTGGAATCCAGTGGCCCTAACCACCACATCACCAGCTGTCCCAGCCAGATAACTCTTAAAGGAAGAGTAAAACATGGCTAAGAAGTACATGGAAAAATGTTCAGCACTGTTAACATAATGGAAATGTAAGTCAAAACCATAATGAGATATCACCTAACCCCGGTCAAAATGACTGTGAATTTAAAAAACAAAAAACAACAAATAAGAAGTGCTGGTGAGATTACAGAGAAAAGGGAACACTTGCGCCCTGCTGGTGGGAATGTAAATTAGTACAATCACTGTGAAAAATAATGTGGAGATTGCTCAAAAATCTAAAACCAGAATTACTGTATGACCAAACAATCCACTATTGGGTATATACCCAAAGGACAGGAAACCACCTCATTGGAGAGACATTTGCACATCTATATTTATGGAAGCATCATTCAAAATAGCTAAGTCATAGAACCAACCTAAGTGCCCAAGAACTGATGAATAGATTGGGACATATGGTACCTATACACAGTTGAATCTATTCAGCCATGAAGAAAAATAAAATCCTGTCATTTGGCACAAAGGAGACAAACCTAGGAGACAGTGCTAAGCGAAATAAGTCAGACTATGAAAGAGTAATACTGTATGTCCCTGCTTAACACATACCAAATGTCCATACTCAGGGGTTGAAACGGAAGAAGTTGAACGCCTGGAAACATAGAGTAATGGTATAAACAGAAGCTGTTTGGTGATGGTGGTGTGGTTGTGAGTGAATTTGTACAGGACACTAAAATGCATGTAAATAAGGAGAGAGGCTACAGGATGGTGTATCATAGCAGAGTTAAAAATATGGAAAAGTTCATACATAGTTAAAAATAACTAATAGAGGGACCAGCCGTTGGCATAATGGCTATGTCACTGTACTCCCATGTAGTCGACCATGGCTCGAGTCCCAGACCAGCTTAAACTCACGCCGGGTGCGTGTGCATGTGTGCCCAAGATCCCGAGAGGAGAATGGAGGAGAAGGGATTGCGGCTTGGCCATCCCCCCGGGGTTGGGGTGATTTCTCGCTCTCTATCTCTCTGTTTCTCTCAGTCTCTCTGGCAAGTGCACACACCCTATAGCAAAAAACTCTCCAAAAACCAACTAAACAAACAAACCCCTAATAGAACTATTAACAAATATGCACAATATAATGTAATGTTTAATGCTGAAGAAGGTAAATATGTGTGTATCTTTGATTTTTATACACTGTAAGCATGTCCTAAAGACCTGCTGTAGCCCACAAAGATACATATCAAATATATATAAAGCAGAAAAATAGCGATATAAAGATAAAATACTTTAAAAAATCATGCGACCTTATGTTGTTGGACTTTTGCCTTTTGCTTTTACCTCTGAATGAAATGCCCTTCATCCTCCTTGGTTCCAAGAAACTCCTTGCTCAGATCTGGGTTCCACCACCTCCCCCGGGAAGCCCTTCCTGACTCACTTGGGTACGCCCTTCTAGTGTTTTGACCTTGTCTTCACTTTCGTCGTCATTGTCTTCTTATAGACCACAAGACCTTGAGTGCAGTGGTGTTGGTCTAGCATAATCTCAGCATGGTGAAGGTGCTCAAGATGTACTCGATCCCAAATGACAGTGAGAAAGAGACTGCGTAGTGGTAGTTTCTGCTGTAATGACGTGAAGGACTACTCCCTATTGACCGCATACTCCGTAGTACACAGCATGACTGTTTCAAATGCTCTGCATTTAGTGCATCATGTCTTCCTTATGACAGCCCCAGGAGGTGGGCACTAGTCTTATCAACTCCATCATTCTAACGGGTGAGCACTGAAGTGTTTTCAGGTGAGGTCTGATTTTCCTCTGCATGTGAAGGTGAAGGGGAGCTCTCGTTTTTTCTTTTTTTCTTTTAAAGAATTATTTTATTGATTATTATTTAATTTGTTATAAGGCATGTGTGCTCACCAGCGAGAGACACACACACAAAGAGAGAGAGAGAGAGAGAGAGAGAGAGAGAGAGAGAGAGAGAGAAAGAAAGCTGCCAAGTGTGGGACTTGAACCTTGGTTGGCCATGTGGGAGTCCAGTACCTGAACCACCATGCCACCTGCTGGCCCCACGGAGTTGCCATTTCTGAAAGGAATATTCAGGAAGAAGGGACTGATGGCTTTAGAAGGCAGTTCTTGAGAGCAGCAGAGTAGTGCCTGGGATAATCGATGTTCTTTTTTATTGGTGATAACGGAAAAGTGATAAACTTAGGCAAAATATATAAAGTAAAAGGGAACTCCATCAAGGTTCAGCTCAGACAAGCTGAAGTCAGGCGGCCCCAAACATACTCACCAAGGTCTTAAAGTCCTTGGACAGGTTTTAAAGGTAAAAACCAGTAAGTGGGAGGGGCGGGGGAAGGAGGAAATTACATCCGCTCTTTGGGGACAATTATCCTAGACTGTCAGGATCAGTAATGAGGGTGGCATCATCGCGTGGACAGTCTCTGGGTAGATTTCTTTACATAAGCACTTTTGCATTCAGTGGCCATGGTCTTTGGGCCAGGTTGTGGTACTGGCAGAGTGGTCTAATAACAGAGCTTGTTATGGGGCATGGTAGCATGGGAAAACACCTCCTCCATGGCCTCCCCAACTTGGGTTAGTCAGGGCAGACCGAAATGACAACATTTTTGGGGCTAGCCGGTGGTGCAATGGTTAAGGGGCTGGAATCTCACACGATCGACTGTGGTTTGAGTTTCGAACCCAGTGGCTTGAAACTCACACAGGGTGAGTGTGCATGTGTGACCAAAATCTTGAGAGGACAACAGAGGAGAAGGGATTGAGGCATGGCCATCCCTCTGGGATAGGGGGGTGATTTCTCACTTTCTCTCTCTCTGTCTCTCAGGTGAGCACACGAGCCCTATAACAAAAATTTCTCCCAAAATCAACCAACCAACCAACCAACCAACCAATGACTCCATTTTGATTCTGAAAAATCTTCACATTGAAATGGGAGAATTTCCCATAGACAAATGAGTATGTCCCTTTTACTCAGACATTCGGGGCTGTTGGGTATTGCTTGCAATTCATTGGCACGTATTACAGAGTTGTTGTTTTTTTTGGTTATAGCAGACCAAGCTGTTGGGCGTAGGCTCTCCTCCCAAATGGAATGGGTAATTTTAGACCATTTGGCAATGCCCAGAGACAATTTTGTTTGTCACGCGTGGGCGGAGGGGAGCTACTGGCATTTCGTGGGCAGGGGCCAGGGCTGCTGCTCAATGTCTCACGAAGTGCAGGGCAGCCCCGTCACAGAGGACCGTCTACCTTCCAATGTCAACGTGGGGAGCTGAGGACCCTGCGTTATAGTTCCAGGCCCAAGCGCACACCAAAACAGTTCAGAAATTAAAAGGAAAACGTCCAGGTCTAAACACAGTTGTGAGAGATGGCAAATAGGACGTGACCCGGGAGGTGGCCATGGGTGAGCCCCAAGTTTTAATGAGCATCACACAATAAAGGACATCCAACTCCAGAGAGAGGAACCACCCCTGAGCCACGTTTGGTATTAGGAAAGGAAGATGAAAGATGATCAGCTGTGAAAGGGGGATGACCACACCACAATCCCTTCTCCTCCATTCTCCTCTTGGGATTTTGGGCACTCATGCACATGTGCCCAGTGTGAGCTTTATGCTGCCGGGTCTAGGACTTGAACTGTGGTTGACTATGTGGGAGTCCAGTGATGCAACAATTATACCATCTGCTGGCCCCTTGGAATTTTATTTTAAAATAAAGAATACATGTTGGGCTGGCCCTGTGGCTTAGAGGTTGTGGGAGCTGGATCCCACATGGCTCACTGCATGGTTTGGGTCCTGGACCTGGCAGTCTGAAAATCATGCCAGACAGGTATGCCTGCGTGCCCAAAATCCCAGGAGGAGAATGAAGGAGAAGAGACTATGGCATGGCTGTTTCCCTTGGAGGGTGATTTCTCAATTTCCGTCTTTCTCTGGTGAAGGAATACTCCCTACAGTAAAAACCCCCCAAAAGAAAAATGTAGCGATGGTTTCTAGGCATGGCTTGTATGGAGCTTTGATTCTCGTTTGGCTGATAGCGTCCTACTGTGCGGCCAGCATCGTTTATACCGTAGACGGGATTTGATCTTATGGATGGACATAGAGTAATGAAGCTTTGCTGGAGAGTAAGGAGTAAGGGGAATGTAGAGTGGATGGCCTGCCAGGAGGGATGACTATTCCTACTCTGCCGATCCCAGGATAATTTGATACTGAGCTTTTCTGGGGGCGGGCGCGGGGTGTGGGGTTGACACAACAGAACCTTCAAACATCAAAGCTGTCTGTAGTGAAGGTCTGAGCCCAGAGCGGTACCGTCCATGAGAAGGGGAGCAGCCGGTGGCTTCGGATGAACTCAAGCATACATGAATCTCTTCGTTTTGTGTTCATTTTAGTTCCACCTTCAAATAAGACTTTCACGACACATTGCGTTTGTTTGTTTGTTTTACTCTTTTTAAAGATAATTATTTATTTAATTCCATCTGTTGTTATTTTTAAATTTGATCAGAAAGAGACAGAGAAACAGAAAGAGAAAGTGGGAAAACCGGAAAGCAAGCCGCCAGGTCCAGGACTCAAACTGCAGTCAGCCGTATAGGAATCCAACACCTTAACCTCCATGACGCCTGCCGACCCCAACACTCACTGCATTTCAATTGTTCAAAACCTAATTTTGGGACCAGCAGTTAGCGTAATGGCTATGTCGCTGGACTCCCACGTAGTCAACTGCGGTTCGTGTCCCGGACCCGGTGGCTTAAAACTCACGCCGGGCGCGTGTGCGTGCGTGCCCAAAATCCAGAGAGGAGAATGGAGGAGAAGAGATTGTGGCATGGCCATCCCCCCTAGGGGGTGATTTCTCGCTTTCTGTCCCTAGGTGTTTCTTTGTCTTTCTGGTGAGCGCATGCCCCCTATAGCAAAACAAAACAAAACTCTCCAAAAAAAAAAAAAGAAGAAAAAAAAGAAAACCTAATTTTGTAGGACTGGCAGGTGCTGTGGGGGTTAAGGGTATTGGATTCCCATATGGCTGACTACGGTTTGAGTCCCAGACCCGGTGGCTTGCTTTCTTACTTTCTCTCTCTCTCTCTCTCTCTCCCTCCCTCTCTCCCTCTCTGATCTAAAACAAACAAACAAACAAATGTTAAATAAAATAATTCTTTTTTAAAAACCCTATTTTTGTTGTTTAGAATATTATTTTGTTTTTCCTATTTTTGTAATAAAACATGCCTGCCTTTTCTTCCAGCGACAGAAGAGCAGCTGTCCTGTTTCTCCTTAATTTTTGAATATCACCAAGGAGAGAGAGAGATAGACAGAGAGTTCATTTGACAAGACATCTATTAAAACTTGTACTGGAAAAAATGTCTCCCAAAAACCATTTGTTTCTAGGATGTAAGACAGGCAGGCATAAAGCACACTAACACATTCTACTAACCCCACAAGTAGAATAGAGTCTTGTAAAGCCACAAGCCATGAGGCACTTCCTGCCTGCAAAGTTTGAATTACAACTCTTTTTCCTCTGGAAGCTAATGATTTCATTAGGAGGAAGATTTTCTGCATATAACACATTTCTTTGCTCCTTTACAATGTTTGAGTGGTGGGTAATTGGGCCTTTAGTTAATTAGCTGCGGCTGATAGATCGTGTGCTAGAATGAGTCTGGGACAATTTCATTCACCTTCGATTTGATTGTGTGTATTTTTCTGGAAAGATATTTTAGGCCCAAATTCATTGTTCAAGTCTACCAAGAGAGAAAAAAAAAACCAAAAAACAATCCTATTATTTCCGGGCATTCGGTATGGAAGGCATGGTATAGTTTTCTCAGCAAAGAGTGGCGTGCTGGATTCCTCTCCAAACAGAATTTGCATCCTCTCCTGTGAGCCTTGTTTATCTTTTTTTTTTTTTGAGACAATTTTGCTATCGGGTGTGTGCTCCCTGGAGAGACAGAGAGAGACAGAGAGACAGAAAGTGAGAAATCACTCCCCGGGGAGATGGCCATGCCACGATCCCCTCTCTTCCATTCTCCTCTTGGTATTTCAGGCATGCAGGAACACACGCCTGGTGTGTTTTAAGCCGCTGGGTCCGGGATTCGAAGCACGGTTGACCACGCGAGAGTCCCGTGACGTAACCATTATGCTGTCTGCTGGTCCCCCTTGCTCGTTATCTTTACTCGGCGATAGCTCAGCTTTTCCTGGTTGGCCCAGAGCATGGAGGGTCTTCTTGTCCACCCATGCTGAGCTGTCAGCAACGCAGGAGACTCCAGAGGGCAGATTCCATGTGTGTGCTTGCTGTGAGACAGTTTAGCAGCTTGGGGCCAGTCGGTGATGTGGGGGTTAAGTGGCTGGATCCCACATAGCCAACTGTGCAGTTTGAGTCTCGGACCCAGTGGCTTGCAAGACATGCCAGGTGTGTGTGTCTGAGTGCCCAGCATCTAGAAAGGAGAAATAGAGAAGGGATCGTGGGGTTATGGTCTATGGGGGGGGGGCTCTCTCTCTCTCTCTTTTCTCTCTCTCCCTCTGGTAAGTCAGTGTGCCCCCTGGGAAAAATTAAAAAAGAAAAAAAAATTTGTAAAAAAATATGCTGGGTTATATTTGGCCCACGGGCAGGAATTTGCCAACTGTCGGTGAAGATGATGAGAACTAATGTAACACCCCAGTTAAGAACCAGAACTTTGGAATCGGACACACCAGCCATTGCCATGTTCCCACTGGGCAGGGAATGGTACTCTTAGTCTCCGTTCACTCATCTTCTCTCTCTCTCTCTCTCTCTTTTTAATTTAATTTGATTAATTACTATTATTATTCTTTTTAAAAAAACTTTATTTATTTATTTATTTATTTTTAATTTGACCAGAGAGGGACAGAGTGAGAACGAGAGTGAGAGAGTGAGAGAGAGAGAGAGAGAGAGAGAGAGAAAGTGAGGAAGTAAGCCAGCAGGTCTGGGACTCGAACCATGGTCAGCCATGTGGGAGTCCAGCACCCTTAACCACCACGCCACCTGCCAGCCCCTTATTATTATTGTTACCTTAAAAGAATTATTTAATTTTATTTATTTATTCATTTATTTTAATATGACCAGGGAGTGAGAGAAAGAGAGAGAAAGTGAGAAAGCAAGCCACCAGGTCCAGAACTTGAACCACGGTCAGCCATGTGGTAGTGTCCCAGCACCTTAACCACCATGCTACCTGCTGGTCCCTCTATTATTATTATCATTTAAAAAATTTGCTATAGGGCACATGCACTCATCAGAGAGAGACTCAGAGAGAGAGGGAGGAAGAGAGGGTAAGAAAGCGAGCTGCCAGGTCCAGGACTTGAACCACAGTCAGACATGTGGGAGTCCAGCACCTCAACTGCCACGTCACCTGCTGGCCCCATCTCTCTCTTTGTTTATTTCTTTCTTCCATGATAGAGAGAAGTAGGGATATACACACAGTTCTCCCAGCAGGGTCCTCATGCCATGATCCACCCCCAACTTCAGCCAGCCAGGGTTATAGGCAGGCATGCATCCTGTGTGCACAGGGAGTGCCCAGAATACAATCCTGGTCCTTCCCAGCATCCTAGAATGTTTGCGTTACCACCGCATCACCAGGGCTGGCCCACGTTCTCCCTCTGTAAGATAGGGACTCTCTCCGTCCCTTCAGCTAGATTTTATAAGGAAGAAGAGTTAAAACACAAATACAGCATTGATCCTGGTTTCTGGCACATTTTACGTGATTATATAAATGGCAGGAAATAATTCTGTTAAACTATTTAAAGCCTTAAACTTGAAATATGAAATATTAACACCTATTTCCTCATTTTTCTGCAACTCAGTGTTCTTGTAACTTGTCTTTGGGTCCTCGGATAGAAAAATAGGCAGGCAAATAGGTAATACACATTCCCAGCATGTTCCAGCTCATCAGTGGAATGATTTTTTTTTTTTTTTGGATGAAACAGTAAGCGATGGATATTGGAAGACAATTATTCATGGCAGAAACAAAGCTGTTTCTCTGAATATAGTGGTACTTAAGGAATCTTGTCTATCAAGACTATATATTTTCCTTTATGAGAGAGGGAAGGAGAGAGAGAGAGAGGCATTTTGTGACCCTCCTGCCCCAACCTTCTAATCAGCTAGGATTGCAGATGGGGGCAGCCGTGTCCAGCGTGTTCACGCTGAATGGGGGACTTGAACTTGGGCTTCCCATGTGCCTTCCCAAGGGGTGTGTGCCTAAATAATTAATTAATAATTTGAACAGGTGAGACCAGTAGAGGGTGTAATGGTTACATTGCTGGACTCCCATGTAGCCAACCAGGGTTTGAGTCCCAGACTTGGCAGCTTATAACTCATGCCGGGTGCATGTGCGCACATGGCCAAAATCCCAAGAGGAGACTGGAAGAGAAGGGACTGTGGCATGACCATCCCCCCTGGGAGGTGATTTCTCACTTTCTGTCTCTCTGTCTCTCTGGTGAGCACACGTGCCCTATCACAAAAAATCTCTCTTAAAAAATAAAACAGAAATTTATTTTGAATGTGATGATCCACATAATGCCAGGTACCTAGTCCGCCTTAGCTAGTTTTTTTTAAATTTTTTTTTGGAGAGGTTTTTGTTATAGGGTGCATGTGCTCGCCAGATAGACAAAGAGAGACAGAGAGACAGAAAGCAAGAAATCACCCTCCAGGGGGGATGGCCACGCCGCAATCCCTTCTCCTCCATTCTCCTCTCAGGATCTTGGGCATGCACGCACACATGCCTGGCGTGAGTTTAAGCCACCGGGTCCAGGACTCAAACCGTGGTTGGCTACATGGGAGCCCAGCGACATAGCCATTATGCTAACTGCTGGTCCCAGCCTTAGCTAGTTTTTATATTAGTTGGGATCATTCGGCAGAAGCAGCAGCAACCCCCACAGTCTGAGAGGGATGCCACTCTCTCTGTATGGTGGGACAGTGGCCCTTGAGGCCACCAAAGTTCCAGGTATTTTCTTTGTTTCTGCTCTAGTGAGTCTGGGAAGAAGCCTTTGTCCGTATAGTTTCATGTCCCAGAATGGCTGCTTAGTCCCCTGGCTCAGGTCTCCTAGGAACGAGAAGTGGAACAACAGCGAAAGCTTGCCTAGAAGTCCCTGTGACTCCCACTCACGTCTCACTGGCCGAGAGTTTGGGATCCACCATCTCACATGATCTGCTGGAGTTGTTCTACCTCAGCACGGCCTCCTCCTTGTAAAGGGCAGTGTGTGTGCGTGTGAGTTTGTGTTTTGCTGGTACTGTCAGTGGGGCTCTGGGGTGACAGAGTCCCAAGCCATTCCCCTTGGTCTGCTGCATTCCCTCCATTGTCTCTTCTCCTGTTTTCACCCCCTAGTCTCTCTCATCGCAGCTTGGAACATGGTCTCCAGGCCAACAGCAGAAGCAGCGGCAGCCCCTGGGAGCGGGATAGAAGCAATTGTCCTCGGTTACCCCAGACCTGCAGAATCAGAAATGCTGGGAGTGCACCCAGCAGTGGTGCTGCATGTGCCTGCAGGGGATTCCCACCCCGCCTGCCTGGGTCAGCCCCTGCTCTGTAACTGCCCTCTTGCCTTCTCCCCTCTTTTCTCTCCATGTTTTACACTTCTTGTTTGGGATCTTCATCCAGGTAACTGGTCAACCAATAGAACCAAAGCATTCCAAGAGAATCCGTACACATACACATTTTATATTTTATGTTGTCTAATGAACTATCTGGTGCGTTTATATTTGCATACACCAGTTTTTATTTAGTTTATTTTTTAAAGAACTATTTAATTTGCTTATTCTTTTATCTGACCAGAGAGCCATAGAGAGGGAGAATGAGAAAGCAAGCTGCCAGGTCTGGGGTTCAAACCATGGTCAGCCATGTGGGAGTCCAACACTTTAACCACCATGCCACATGCCGGCCCCACACACCAGTTTTTAAAAAATAATAGATGATTTGAGTGGCTCTTAGATTTGATGAGTTTTTCATGGTGCATGGTCTTTAGGGCTAAAAAAGGAGTTTCCAGCTCTCAATCAGCATAAAGCAAGTAAGTTTGATTATTATAGTTGTTTTTAGTTATGGAAATATTTGATCATGTACGTGGGCAGAACTAATGAGAAATTAGTTTTCATGTCATGAAGACTGTATATATATGTGTGTGTGTATGTATATATATATATATACACATATATATATACACATTATATACACACATATACTATACATACATATACAGTATCTACCCCTGTCTAGCTATATCTCTATATCTCAGAAGAATTTTGCAAGAAGACATATCAAATTCTTTACTATAACTTCAGCTGCTTGAAAAATAGCAGTTACCAGGAAGAAGCCATTTATGGAATTAAATACAGACAACTTATTTTTAGAACGAACACCTTTCAGTTTCAATAGGAAAAAAAAATGCCTGTATGTATTCGAGACGTGAGATAAAATTAACATGAAGAGGAGGGGAACAATGCAAATAGCGTGGGCAGGAATTTATTTTCCTCTTGGGCTCCAAGAGCCACTGCCATCAAACTAAAAGTTGGCCCCCTTCAAGAGAAAACAAGGTTCTGTGCCAGCTTTGTTTTATTATTACTCTTTGTGCTATTATATATATATACACATATATATATACACATTATATACACACATATACTATACATACATATACAGTATCTACCCCTGTCTAGCTATATCTCTATATCTCAGAAGAATTTTGCAAGAAGACATATCAAATTCTTTACTATAACTTCAGCTGCTTGAAAAATAGCAGTTACCAGGAAGAAGCCATTTATGGAATTAAATACAGACAACTTATTTTTAGAACGAACACCTTTCAGTTTCAATAGGAAAAAAAAATGCCTGTATGTATTCGAGACGTGAGATAAAATTAACATGAAGAGGAGGGGAACAATGCAAATAGCGTGGGCAGGAATTTATTTTCCTCTTGGGCTCCAAGAGCCACTGCCATCAAACTAAAAGTTGGCCCCCTTCAAGAGAAAACAAGGTTCTGTGCCAGCTTTGTTTTATTATTACTCTTTGTGCTATTATTTTTGGCTTGCAGACAGCAGCTTTCTGCGGCAAGAATTCATAAATGCTTCTTCATCTTGGCCCTAAGTGTAAAGTCTGTCAATTTCCGAGCCTGCACATTTTGCAAAAATATCATGCACCAGCATCTTCATCCTAACTTGGAATGGATTCAGGAAAATGTCCTTGGCTCCAAAATAGCTTTAAATAAGGCTTGGACGCTCCGAGCGGCTGGGCTTCCCTCCAGTCCTTCTTGCCCTTTGCCACTTCCAGGTAAGGACAGAGCTCTTCGGACACCGGTGCCTTAAAAGGCCTGGACTGTAGAGAAGCAGAGAACGCTGCATTTTCCATGCTCGATGGCCCTGAACCTTTCCCACAAACATCAACGCGTGGTCTGAAAGTAACATAAGAAAGTCAAATGTGAGAAGCAGTAAAAACAGAGCAAGGGGACCAAAAATATGTCTGCCTCCCTCTGGAGAAAGTCTCTATATCAGAAAGCTTTTCTCTCTGCCAAGGTTTGCAGCCCTGTGCAACTCCTGTTTCCGGGCCGCCTCGGGCCTCAGGAACCCGTGGACTCCTGAGATAACACAGAAGGGAGGCTGCCCGTGGGTGTTTGCAAGTTCCTGGGGAAGCCTTGTCATGCTGTGTTCCTTCATATCGCCAACCATGACTCGCCATAGTTCCTTACTGGTAGCTAGCTTCTCCATAAGAAAGGGATCTTGATGGGAGAAGAAGCTTGGTCTTATTCCTTTTTTTTTTGTTTTATTTTTCTGTTTTATTTTGTTTTGTTTTTGACAGCGGGCATGTGCCCTGGCCAAAGAGAAACAGAGTGAAAGAGAGAGAGAGAGAGAGAGAGAGAGAGAGAGAAGGAAAGCAAGAAATCAACTCCTTCACGGAGCACGGTCACATTCACCTCCCTTTTCCTCCCTCCTTTCGGGATTTTGGACACGTATGCACATATGTCCAGTGTGGTTTTCAATCCACTGGGTCCCAGGACTGGAATCAGGTGGTTGGCCAAGTGGGATCCAGCTGCCTTAACCATCAGGCCATGGGCTGGCTCCTTACTTGTTTGCTTTTTGTTTTTAAATTTGTTGTTTTGTTTTTAAGACTTTTGCCATGGGTGCATGAGACAGAGAGAGACAGCGGAAGGGAAAGTGAGAAATCACCCCCCAGGGGGATGGCCATGCTGCCACCCCTTCTCCTCCATTCTCCTTCTGCGATTTTTGGGCATGCATGCACACACATGGCGCCTTGCCTGAGTTTCAAGCCACCAGGTCCGGGACTCCGACTGCAGTTGGCCATGTGGGAGTCCAGCACCTTAACCACTATGCCACCTGCTGGCCCCCTCCTTGTTTTGCCTCAACACCTAGACCCTCATCTACGCCGGGCATTTAAACAAACATTTGCGATAGCGATAAATGAATGCATACATGCTTGTGTGCCTAAGTATGGGTCGTTTTTTTTCTAAGTATGGTCATTTTGATTTGGGTGTTACATCATTCTTATATTAGTCATGTACCATTTGACCTGAATTTTATCTGATTCTTCCGATAACGATCCAGACCTACCTATTGATCTATCCTGTATCTATACGCCCATCCATCTTCTCTGTCTCATCCACTGACCTGTTCTGCCTCCCTGTCTCTCTCCCTAGCAGTCTCTATCTATCAGTGAGGTTGCAGGTAGGAAGGGGCTAACTGGGCAAGACAGTCATGCTTTCCATGCACAGTATTAGAAAAGAGGTTAGGGACCAGCAGTTGGCGTAATGGCTATGTTGCTCGACTCCCATGTAGTCGACCACGGTTCGAGTCCCGGACCCAGTGGCTTAAACTCACGCCGGGTGCGTGTGTGTGTGTGCCCAGGATCCCGAGAGAAGAATGGAGGAGAAGGGATTGCGGTGTGGCCATCCCCCTTGGGGGGTGATTTCTCACTTTCTGTCTCTGTCTCTCTCTCTGTTTGGCGAGTGCACACACTCTATGGAAAAAAATCTCTCCAAAAAAAAAAAAAAGAAAAGAAGAAAAGAGATTCAAACTGGCGGGAGGGAGTTCTTGTTATATATAACATATCAACTCGCTCAAGTCTAGTATTTATAGAGTTTTAAATATGCTAACTCATACCACTTAGAAAACTAAGTAGAATATAGTATGTATGTATGTATCTTTTTTTTTTTTTTTGAAGAGGTTTTTGTTATAGGGCACGTGGGTTCACCAAAAAGAGACAGAGAGACAGAAAGCGAGAAATCACCCCCCAGGGGGGATGGCCACACCGCAATCCCTTCTCCTCCTGGGATCTTGCGCATGCACGCACACGCACCTGGCGTGAGTTTAAGCCATCAGGTCCGGGACTCGGACCGCAGTCGACTACATGGGAGTCCAGCGACATAGCCATTACGCTAACTGCTGGTCCCTCTATGTATGTATCTTTTTGCCTTTAAGTCTTGCAGTAAATAATTGAGATACTCCTTTCAACCTTACTTAGGTCAGATCTTTTCTTCTTGCGTGGCTCTGTTGTTCATTTGTGATGAAGGTGGGCTCATTTGTTACTGTTGGAATTCCGTTTTGAGTCCCTGCTTCACTCCACTGTCCTGGTTCATTTTAACTATTTATTCATGTTTTTGAGGGACTTTTGCTATAGGGCGTACACTCACTAGAGAGACAGAGAGAGAGACAAAGAGAGAGAAAATGGGGAACCATCCCCTGTGAGGATGACCACACTGCAGTCCCCTGTCTTCTCTTCTCCTCTCAGGATTTTGTGCACACACACACACACACACACACACACACACACACGTGCCTGGCATGAGTGTCAAGCAGCCAGCTCTGGCACTCGAACTGCGGTCAGCCATGTGGGAATCCAGTGCCTTAACCACTATGCTACCTGCTGGTCCCACTTAGGAATTTTTAAATTTCGCGTCAGTGAAATATTTCTGCAGTTCTGAAAGTCAATGCTGCACAGAAAGATACGCACAGAGAATGGTGTTTTCGGCCCTTGCATTTCTTCTACCCTGCTGTTTTCCCAACCCTCTCGTTTTCCACCTACCCCTCCAGGTAAGCACCTGCATCGCTGTAGGGTTCATGCCTCCTGCTTGTTTGGCACGAAGGAGCCATTGCATGAGCGTGTTCTTACGTCCTCTTCATTCTCACGCGAGGGGTCCCGTACTCCAGGTACGATCGCTGCTTGGTCTTGTTCACCGAGCAGCACATCTGGGCATTAGTGATAAAGCTCTTTTCCATAACATAGTCTCCCCACCCTCCAGCTGAGGTGATTGTTTCCGTAGGCCTCCATCTGGGCCTTCGCCGTCCAGGTGATGACCCGGAACATCGCCAGCACCTTGGAACATTCCCTCCCGCTCTGTCTCAGCCCCTGCTTCCAACCGGGGCTAGCGTTACTCTGATTCCTATCACCTTCATTGGCGTGGTCCGTTCTCGACCGGCGTCATCAGATTCACACATGCATACTCTTGCTTGTGGCTTAATTCGGTCCTTGTGATGTTTTTTCCATATTTATTTAAGCCGATACAGACTTACTGGGGAAGGTGTGGCTCCATAAGCTTCGTTTTCTCCCCTTACCCCACCATGAGATTGACATAGGAGGATAGCTTGTGTGGATTCTAGCATCCCGTGCCTTGTTTTGCAAGAGGTGGTAGCCTGGGAAAAATGAGGGGCCAGCGGCAGGCGGCATGGTGGTTAAAGGAGCTGGACCCCCACGTGGTCGACTGCAGTTCAAATCCTGGACCTGGAGGCTTGCTTCCTCACCCCCCACCTTCTGTCTGGTCAAAATGGAAAATAATAATAATAACAAAGTTAAATATATTTTTTTAAAAAAGGAAGTGTAAGAGAAATGAAAGAAAAAAGAACAATTTTATAAGAGATTTATTGTAAACCGGAAGTAACTCCAGCAGTGTCTGGATCTCTCCATCAAAAACCAACTGGGACCAGCAGTTAGCGTAATGGCTATGTCGCTGGACTCCCATGTAGTCGACCGCAGTTTGCGTCCTGGACCCGGTGGCTTAAACTCACGCCGGGTGCGTGTGCATGTGTGCCCAAGATCCCAAGAGGAGAATGGAGGAGAAGGGATTGTGGTGTGGCCATCCCCCCTGGGGGGTTGATTTCTTGCTTTCTATCTCTCTGTCTCTCTCTGTCTGTCTGGTGAGCACATGCACCCTATAGCAAAAATCTCTTCAAAAAAAAAAAAAAAAAAAAAAAACCAACTTAGAAGAAAATACTACCAAAGAACGGGAAAACGAGTTCTAGCCAATTGGTTTGAAGTAAATGCGCGCATGCTGGCCCTCCATTTCTTTTATTTTTCCACATGAAAATGTCGAGTTTGTTAATCCTCTCATGAAACATCTGCACAGTCATGCAGATAGTCATTCCAGAATTTTCCTCCTTTGACTTTTTGCCAGCACCCCCCGACTTCCTGCCTTCTGTTCTTCTGTTCCTTTCGCTGTCTTCTCGACGTCTTTTTCTTCTCATAGAGGCCACGTCTTGCAAGTCTATGTTCGGGTTCCCTTTTCTTCGCACAATCCAAAGAAACATAAATCATGCCAAAGCCAGTTGGTCTTGCCACCACCAAAATGGGCTCCCACCGAAACACAAGATGCCGTCTGGTGTGGTCTGCACATCTTCACTAGTTTTCCCCCATTTTCTGTCTTCCGTACTCTTGCCTTCCCGGGGTGAGGGACATCAGTGACCATTTGTTTCCTCTGAAGGAGTCGGTGGTCGTGAAGTTCCTGGTTCACATAGTTACTGTGTCATTCTTGCTAGTGTCCTAGCTTCGGGCAGCTGGGGAGGAAAAAGCTTGACCTCTGTGTCTATAAATAATCTTGAGTGGAATCTACATAATTCTACTGAAATCTAGGTTTCACAAGGCAGGGATGACATTATTATTATTATTTTTATATTCCATTTACTCACAGATATCTTTACAGTGTGTAACATTTCTTTTTCCAGCACGATGACCATGCCTATCAGTCAAGGCAAAGACATTACTATCCACATCAGCATCAGTAAATAGTTTTTCATTTTTTTCCAGGTTATTATTATTATTTTTATTTATGTATTTATTTTACTTTTTTTTTTTTGAGAGGTTTTTGCTATAGGGCGCGTGCGCTCGCCAGACAGACAGAGAGAGACAGAGAGACAGAAAGCAAGAAATTACCCCCCAGGGGGGATGGCCACGCCACAATCCCTTCTCCTCCATTCTCCTCTCGGGATCTTGGGCACGCACGCACACGTGCCCGGCGTGAGTTTAAGCCAGCGGGTCCGGGACTCGAACTGCGTTCGACTACGTGGGAGTTCAGTGACATAGCCATTACGCTAACTGCTGGTCCCAGAGACACTTCCTTTTTTTTGTCACAATATAATGACTTAGTACATGGTTGGTGAGAAAGTGAATAATTCCAAACCAATTGTTAAAGCATAAAAAAACCCAAAATAAAACAGACAACACTTGAAATCATTTACTCACTTAGGAACTCCCTGAAGCTTTGCTAATCATGCTTACAGTGTGCACAGAGAATTGGTCTGGGTGGAGCAATTTGAGCTGGGGGAGGTGCTGTTTTGAACTCTCAAGGACCCTGTCTGATCGCAGTGAACTGGCCCAGCTCCTCTTTTTCTCCTTTCTTTCCTTTTCTTCCTCCATCCCTTGGTTCAACCCACTCATTGACGGTGACTCAGGGGTGCAGAGCCCCCCATAGCTACTGGTTGGGACTGCAAACACCCGGCATGGTCACTGGTTTTTCTCAATGGGCTGAAGCTGTCTGGCTTACCCTACTGCCCTAGCTGAGGTGCAGAGGAGAAAGAGGGGTCCTGTTTCCTGAGGGCCAGAAAGCAGACACTACCCGGTTGCGCATTCTCTGAGCAGCACGCCAGGGAGCGAACACACCCCGCTGTTTGTTTCTTGGCTGGGTTCTGAGCGCCATCTGACCTGTGGGACATGGAGCCCTGCATTCTCAGCGTTGGACACTTTTTTGCAAGAAGAAGGATAAAAATAGGAGAAAAAGACATTTCGGTCAGCTCTTTCTCAGGTTCCTCCGTGAAGCACTCCTTCTTAACCCATGTGGATAGGGTGGGTATCCCTACATAATCATCGATGTTTTTCTATGTTCAATTCTGCACCCCGCTGAGCGCAAACAGGCTGAAACCCAAGACGGCTTTCTATTTTAAACTCCTCTCTCTGGTAACTGGAATTACCTGCTGGAGGAAATTCCGTAGCTCAGTGGTGATAACCTCCTGCAGGCGATTTCAACTAATTAGAGGAGAAATGTCCTAATTTGTAAGGGAGAAGACAGTTGTCTTGCAAATAATTTCTGCTCTGAAAGATGCATATATTAGTATGGTTACCTTCAAGAATTAATTGCCCTGTCTTTGACTATTTGTCTTTTCTGGAAGGCTGCTTACTCCGAAATGTAATTAAAATATTTAGCACATAGCAAATTGAAAAATCATCACGCTGCTGTGTCGAAGCTGGCCTGCGAGGATGGAAATGCTGGTTTATAAACATGCTGCGATTCCGTATTTGAATCCCTCTGGGCAAGGCTACTGGGCGTTCCTTCTGAGATGCTAACATATTGTTCTGATGAATTTCCTAGTGAACTGGAGATTGTGCTGTGTTGTACTAACACTGTGGGCAGAAAGGAGAGCTGAGCTGTTTTGTGTGTGCGGCTGTTTTAATCTCACGGTCTGTGGGTGCCGAGGGAGTTTGGATGGCGTCTCCATCTCTTTATGTGGCTCCGCAGTATCTCCAAGCACCTGTGTCTTGGAGGTGCAATGGGATATCAGAGACAACTGCTCTATGAGTTGTTAGCGCAGAGCCCGGGGGTTTTAAGGAGCTTTCTGGTCCCACATGCTCCTTCTAGAACTTTGTGTTTTCCCCTTAGGAAGTGGGGTCTCCTTCCTCTCCCCATAAACCTGAGTTTTGTGACCACTTCAACAAATATCAGTAGGATGTGCTGGAAGCAATGCTGTGTCATCCTGGGCCAAGTCACAAAATTCAACATGGCTTCCCTCCTCTTTGAACCTTTGGACTTGCAATTCAGCTGCCATGATGTGAGGAAGCCCACACCACACGAAGAGGCCAGGTGGAGCCATTCCACCAACAGTCCTGGCTAATATCTCAGCCAACAGCCAGTGGCCTAGTCTTCAGAGGAGCCCTGCTTCCAGACTTCGAGCTGCTCTGCCGGAGCCCAAGAGGAATGACAAAGAGGCTTCTCTGTAAGCCCTACCCAAATTGCAGGTTTGAGGGTGGATTTTGGGATCACTTGTTAGCCGGCCATTGTCATTGGCCCACTAGACTTACTTGCCCCAAAGAGTAGTTTTTGTTTCTTTTGTCAGAGAGGAGAAAAGAGAGGGAGAAAGAGAGAGAGGTATTTTTTATTTTATTTTTGGAGAGTTTTTTGTTTTTTTGCTATAGGACGCGTGCACCCGCCAGAAAAGACAGAGAGAGACAGAGAGACAGAAAGCAAGAAATCACCCCCCAGGAGGGATGGTCACGCCGCAATCCTTTCTCCTCCATTCTCCTCTCGGGATCTTGGGCACGCACGCACATGCGCCTGGCGTTGAGTTTAAGCCACTGGGTCCAGGACTCTAACCGTGGTCGACTACATGGGAATTCAGCGACATAGCCATGATGCTCACTGCTGGTCCCGAGAGGTATTTATGATAGTGATTCTAGGTGTTCCTGCCCTCGCTTCCCGATTTGCTGGGCTTACAAGGGTGCACGGCCAGGCTCAGTGTGTTCAGGTGGGCCCAGGAACCAAACCCAAGACTCCCGTGTAGCCTCCACCCACTCAAGTGGTGGCATAGCTGTGTACCACCACGGCTTGCTCCGCAAAGCAGACTTCTGAGGAGTGTGTACTTGTGGTGGATTATAGAGTGAGCATCCAATGCGTGTTTGTTGAAGAACATGGTTTGTGGAATAAGGATCCATCAGGATAGGCATAACTGGGACCAGCAGTTGGCATAATGGCTATGTTGCTGGACTCCCATGTGGTCGACCGTGGTTCGAGTCTCGGAGCTGGTGACTTAAACTCATGCCAGGTGCGTGTGTGCGTGCGTGCCCAAGATCCTGAGAGGAGAATGGAGGAGAAGGGATTGCGGCGTGGCCACTCCCCCCTGGGGGGTGATTTCTCGCTTTCTGTCTCTCTATCTCTCTCTGTCTTTCCAGCGAGCACACGTACCCTATAGCAAAAACCTCTCTCCCCAAATAAATAAATAAATATAAGTAAAAAAGGATCAGTCAGGTTAAGCATAACTGGGGCTGCTTCTCTGCCTGACACAATTGACTTACATGGCTGTCGACACACATGCGTGTGCACATGCACACGCATGCATGGGTGTGTATGTATTTGTACACATGCCTCCTAACATCCATCAGCCTCACAGCTCTCTTTTTATAACACGGTGCTGTCTGATTTTCTCAGACCGTGCACGGACGAACTGGAGCACAGGGGACTCTCTATTTCTCTTTTATTTCTCGCACACGTTTTCCTTCGAAGGCTGAAAGAATATTGATCATTCTCCCCCTCGCCTTGGTTTCAAGGTCTGCTGACGCGAGCTTGCAGCAGCCTTCCTCCGGGGGCCGTAAAACGCGCACTCTGTGACTTGAATACTTCTGAAGCCAATGGCTGAGCAGATGAGCCTCGAGTAGAAACAGAAATAGAAAGGGGATGCCTCCTTCCCCCCACCGCTGGAGAGCGCATCTCATCAACTCTCTCATTTCAAAATAAAACATGTCGGGCCAGTCGGTGGCACGGAGGTGAAAGGGCAGGATCCCACATGACAGGTTGCGTGGTTTGAGTCCCAGGCCTGGTGCCTTGAAAATTATGCTGGGCGAGTGTGCGTGCGTGCACAAGATTGTGAGTGGAGACTGGAGGAGAAGTGAGTGCGGCATGGCCATTCCCCCAGGGGGTGTTTTCTTACATTTCTCTTCTCTCTCTCTCTGACAAATACACACACCCTATGGCAAGCTAAAAATAAATAGATTAAAAAAAAAACCAGACCTTTTGCACACTCACATTCTTGAGAAATCTGTATAACAAGGAAAACGATGACTTTCTTTTTTCTTATTTAGAGAGATTTTTCAATAGGGCACATGTGCTCACTGGAGAGGCAGTGAGAGAGACAGAGAGACGGGAAGAGAGAAGTCAGCCCCAGGGGGCTGGCCATGCCACAATCCCTTCTCCTCCATTCTCCTCTCAGGATCTTTGCATGTGTGTCCAAGTGCCTGATGTGAGTTTTAAACTGCCGGGTCCGGGACTCGAACCTTCGTTAACTATGTGGGAGTCCAGTGACATAACCATTATGCCATCTGCTGGTCCTGGAAAATAACAGCTTTCTGCCCACAGTTGGGTGGGGTAGACTAATGAGTGTGTTCTTGCAAAGTGCTTTGCCACAGGGAGGGACAAGGATGTATACAGCATTATTGGCAGGGCCACCGGGTCATTCGGACTCACCGTCAGAATTGTCCACCGACGTCGCTGCGTCAGTCTCGGCATCAATTCTAGAAAGTTCACCTGATGCAGAAGCGCTCTTCTTCTCTCCTCCAGCCCTGAGCACTGAGCTTTGGAACCGTGGTTATGTGAGCGGCGGTGCCATCCACCTCCCACAGCCTCCATCGTGGGAGCTAATGGAAACTGATTCACGCCATTGTCAGCGGCTCTTCTGGCTGACAGGGATGCACGTTCCTTAATCTCAGGGTCACGACAGGAAGTTGGCTTTGCCTATTTTAATATAGCTTTTCCATTTTACTTTCTTGTCAAATATCACCAAGCTACTTTCGTATATATATTTTTTTATCGCCAGAGGGCATGTGTGCTTGCCAGAGAGAGAGAGAGAGAGACAGAGAGAGAGAGAGAGAAAGAAAGCACCCCTTAATGGGGACATGGTTACGCCACAATCCTTTCTCCATTTCTTCATCCTGTTAGAATTTGGGGCACATACACACACACACACACACACACACACACACACACACAAGCACCTGATGTGTTTTTCTTCTCTTTTTTTAAAAAATAATTTTTCATTTATTTTTATTTATTCATTTATTCTAATTTGACTAGAGAAACAGACAGAGAAAGAGAGAGAGGAAAGTGACAAAGCAAGCTGCCAAGTCTGGGACTCAAACCATGGTTGGCCATGGGAGAGTCCAGCACCTCAACCACCATGCCACCTCCTGGCCCCTGGATGTGTTTTTTAATCTGCCAGGCAGGAATTCTTTTTTTTTTTTTGAGAAGTTTTCGCCATAGGGCGCGTGTGTGCTCGCCAGACAGACAGAGAGAGACATAGAGACAGAAAGCGAGAAATCATCCCCGGGGGGGGGGATGGCCACACCGCAATCCCCTTCTCCTCCATTCTCCTCTCGGGATCTTGGGCACGTACGCACACGCGCCCGGCGTGAGTTTTAAGCCACCGGGACCGGGACGCAAACCACGGTCGACTAAGTGGGAGTCCAGCAACATAGCCATTACGCTAACTGCTGGTTCCCCCAGGCAGGAATTCTAATAGCAATTGGCCGTGTGTGATCCGGCTCCCCCTGCATAGCCCCTCACTGTTACACGGTGAGGCTGGTCCCATTTTCATACCTTTGAAGATAATTTGTTTATCCCAGGTGTTGATTGCTTTTTGGAAATAGCAGCATCGTTTCTTTTTATTTCTTATTTATTTATTTGTTTTATTTTGACCAGAGAGGGACAGATTGAGAGCAAGAGTGAAAGCGAGAGTGAGAGCGAGAGAGAAAGTGAGAAAGCTAGCCACCAGATCCAGGGATCAAACTGTGGTTGGCCATGTGGGGATCCAGCCCCCCTATCCACTACACAACCTGCAGGCATCATCCTCAAATCACTTTTTAATACCAAAAATTAATGAAACTTCCATTGGCCCTGAATCAACCTGAGGTGGTGCAAGCAGGAGAGCATCACTGTGTGGTATTTGTTTTTAAAGAGAGATTTTTGTTATGGGGTGTGTGTGCTCATCAGAGAAACAGAAAAACCAGAAAGCAAGAAATCACCCCTCAGGGGGGATAGCCATGCTGCAATCCCTTTTCCTCCATTTGCCTCATAGGATCTTGGGCACACACTCACCCAGAGTGAGTTTTAGGCTGATGGGTTTGAGACTCGAACTGCTGTCGGCTATATGGGAGTCCAGTGATGTAACCATTATGCCATCTGCGGGCCCCTCTTTTTGTTTATTACGTCTGCACTCCTTGTAGGAATCCTAGAGATGCCGAATGCAGGTCTTCTAGAGAGATCAGGGCTGGCGGTCACCTTCTCCATGAGGCTGCCTTTAGAAAGTGAGCCCGAGGCTCCTAGATGGAACTTTATTTTCCCTCGCAGTATGTACGCCAAGGCCTTCCTGGGTGGGGACTAACCCAAACGCAGGTGGAAAGCAAACATTGCCGTGGATCCTGGGAGCATTTGCAATCCTCCAGGGAGATGACAGGTAGCACTTTGCCCATCCCACATGAGCCCTGGCAGCAGGGGCTGCAACTCAACCCGCGGACTGAAAGGCAGGCTGCAGGGTGGTGGGTGTAAATCGGGACAGCAGGCTCTTCCCTCTGTGTTACGTTGCCTCCTTGTCTGTTGGTCAGTCTTGGTGACTTCCAAGAGCAGGTGAATAGCATGCTTTTTGCAAGTTTTGGAAACTCAAAAGTCAGAAAGTCAGCCATGTGGGGTCCAACCATCTTAACGACCGCACCACTGATGGGTCCTCTCTTTAGCTGTTGATGATACTGGGTTGTTTCCAGTTTTGGCTGATTGTGAATGAAGTTCCTATTAGCATTTCCCGTTCAGGTGTTTGTGAGGTTATGTTTTCACTTCCTTTAGGTAAACACTTAGGGGTGGCATTGCTGGGTCACATGGTTAAATATGCATTTCACTTTGCTTTTTTTGGGGAAAGATTCTTGCTATAGGGCATGTGTGCTTGCTAGAGAAACAGAGAAAGAAAGTGGGAAATCCCTCCCAGCGGAAGTGGCCATGCTGCAACCCTTCTCCTCCATCCTCTCAGGATTTGGGGCATGCACACACCCACACCCAGAGTGAGTTTCAGGCTGCTGGGGCTGGGACTTGGAGCGTGGTTGACCACGTTGGAGTCCAGTGCCTGAACCACTATGCCACCTCCTGGCCCCAGTGTGTGTTTAACTTTGTAAAAACTGTTTTACGTTCCTACTAGCAATGTCTGAGAGTCTTACTTGCTCTGTATGTTCATCAATATTTGTTATCGTCAGTGTTTTTAACTTTAGAAATTCTACTAGATGTGGGAACCAGCAGTTAGCGTTATGGCTATGTCGCTGGACTCCCACGTAATTGACCACGGTTCAAGTCCCAGACATGGTGGCTTAAACTCACGTCGGGCACGTGTGCGTGCATGCCCAAGATCCCTAGAGGAGAATGGAGGAGAAGGGATTGCGGCGTGGCCATCCCCCCTGGGGGTGATTTCTTGCTTTCTATCTCTCTGTCATCTCTCTCCATCTATCTGGCGAGTACACGCACCCTATAGCAAAAACCTCTCCAAAAAAAAAAAAAAAAAAAAAAGAAAGAAATTCTACTAGATGTGGAGGGATTTTTAAGTTTGAATTTCTGTGATGACTAATGATTTTGAGAATCTCCTTTTAAGAGCACTGGCTGTTTAGATCTTCTCTTCTGAGCTTTTATTCCAGATTTTGTTTCTTCCATGAGCGACAGAGAGAAAGAGCACCCCGAACCAGAGTCCATTCCCAGCTGCCGCCAGCCCTAGACATGGGCACACGAATGCCCAGCAAATTTAGAGAGGTCTCCGCATGCAAATGCAAAACCTTCCTGTGCACCATCACCTGGTCCTGTCTAATGTTTCTCTCGTTTAGGGAAGTTGGCTTTCTGGTCTTCTCTTTATTGAGTGTAAAAGTCACCTCTGTACTCTGGATACGGGCCTTCTGTCAGAGATGTTTTTGCAAACTTTTCGTCAGTCCACGAATTTCCTTTCTATTTTTCACAAGTTTTTCATCTTGATCATGTCTATTTTATCCATTTTAAAAGTTGTTTTACCTTTTGAGTCCTGATAGGTAATTCTGCATCTTCTCCGATTTCACCGAGATTCTTCTCCTAGATTTACGTCTAGACATTTCATACTTCAGCGCTTTGATGTACGATGCACCTTGAGTCAGTCTGTGGGCTGGCTTGGTGTGAAATAAAAGGTTAAGATCCACGTTCTCAATCCCCCCCGCCCACGTAGGTCCACTAAACCTCACAGCTCCAAAACCCTCCACCAACAGGCTTTATGAAGTGTTTCTGAGGAACGATGCTGGGGGAAATTCCGCCTCCTAATTTGACGTAGGTTGTACCAGACATTGTAGAGTCGTTGTGGTTTGGCTGATACGGCTGCTTGTAAATACAGTCGGCGAAAATGAACAGCTCCCCTGTCTAAAATTAGAGACACTAGGAATCTTACATTCCTTCTTTTTCCACACAAGCTAACATTCCCAAATATTGGAACATTTCTTCCTTTCCTTTTTCTTTTCTTTCCTTTTTCTTTTCCCTTTTCCTTTTTCTTTTCTTTTCTTTTCTTTTCTTTTCTTTTCTTTTCTTTTCTTTTCTTTTCTTTTCTTTTCTTTTCTTTTCTCCTTCCTCCCTTTCTTTTCTTTTCTTTTCTTTTCTTTTCTTTTCTTTTCTTTTCTTTTCTTTTCTTTTCTTTTCTTTTCTTTTCT
>NW_006159697.1:1068855-1069597 GCF_000334495.1 Tupaia belangeri chinensis
CTTTCTTTCTTTCTTTCTTTCTTTCTTTCTTTCTTTCTTTCTTTCTTTCTTTCTTTCGAGAGACTTTTGCTATAGGGCGCATGTACTCACCAGAGAGTCAGAAATCGAGAAATCACCCTCCCTGGGAAGGATGGTCATGCTGTAATCCCTTCTCTTCCAGTCTCTTGTCAGTATTTTGAACACACACACACATATGTCCAGTGTGAATTCTTTCAAATTTTTAAAATTCTGGTGTGAGTTTTAAGCTGGCAGGTCTGGGACTTGAACTGTAGACGGCTCTGTGGGAGCCCAGTGAAGTCCCCTGAAAAATTTTTTTTTTCTGTTTGGGGAAAAATGTAATTATGCACCTGAAGTGTGGTTTATCTATTTATTTACTTATTCATATGGAATTATTCCTCCAGCCCTCTGTTAGGCAGAAATCACCGCTGGTGGAAAGACGGCGGCACGGCGGCTCTTATGTGTTCTTACCTTTCTTTTTCTTTTGGAGAGGTTTTTGCTATAGGGCGCGTGCACTCGCCAGACAGACAGAGAGAGACAGAGAGACAGAGAGCGAGAAATCACTCCCCAGGGGAGATGGCCACACCGCAATCCCTTCTCCTCCATTCTCCTCCTGGGATCTTGGGCATGCATGCACACGCGCCTGGCATGAGTTTAAGCCACCGGGTCCGGGACGTGAACCACGGTCGACTACATGGGAGTCCAGCGACATAGCCATTATGCTAACTGCTGGTCCCTGTGTTCT
>NW_006159697.1:1069622-1094233 GCF_000334495.1 Tupaia belangeri chinensis
GCTCTTCCTGTCTGATGAAGACCACTCATGCTTTGGCAAGTACAGAGTCATTGGCAACAGGCAGAAATCACTCTTTGGGACTTTTTCCACATCATTTCACAGTTTTATTGGTGTCTCTACGTCGCTCTAGAACTACAAGAACATGACCTTGTGAATTCGCCATACCTAAACACAGAAGCCCACAGGCCCACGCTATCAACCTCTGTTTCCTAGCAGGGTAGTTTCAGATGAGAGAAAAATTGAGCTTTAGGAAACTCACTTGTTCATTGCACAGGAGGACAAAGGTCCCCCCAAGTCCCCTCTCCTTGTCAGTAGGTGATGTGCATCCGTGAACTCACATGGAAATGCAGTCCAACTTCCTGGATGTGGGGACAGAACACAGCTCAAGGGAGAAGAGATTGTGGCATGGCCAAGCCCTCGGAGGGGTGATTTCTCACTTTCCTTCTCACTGTCTCTCTCTGGTCCATGCACGTGCCCGATGGCAAAAATCTAAAAACAAAAAAAGTGTGCAAAATGGAATGAAACGATGAGTTCCTTTTGATGCACAGAAAAATGGTGAAATCTATGCATAGTTATCCGAGAGTACGCATTTTCCAGGAACCCTTAGGAGCTGTCCTTGTAAGAGACAGAAAGGGATGACTATGTGCCGATGGAAGCAGAGCTCGGAGTGACGGGCGTTGCACGCCAAGGAACGCCAAGGAGCACTGTCAGCACCAGGGACTGCAGAGAGGCAAGGGCCGCTTTCTTCCTCAGCCTCCAGGAAGTGCCGGTGCTGCTGCTCACACGGTCTGCCCTCCCTGGGACCCCTGTGAGGAGACCATCACAACCTGCAGGGACCTGCTAAACCCTACTGAATGGCGGAAGTCATTTTCCCCCCAATAGTCTGGTGACTGGAAAAGGTACACAGAACGGGGCTGGATGGTGACGCAGCAGACAAACATGCACGGAGGGGCTGACCCACGTGGGAGGGTTCTCGGTTCATGTCTGGGGAGCTCCCTGAACACGCCAGGCATGCATATGCCCATGGTCCAGGGCTGGCTGAGGCTGGGGGTGGATCGTGGCATGCAGACCACACTGGGGGTACTTTCTTTCTCTCTCTCTCTGTCTTTATTTATTCATGAGAGAGAGAGAGCAAGAAAAAGGAGAGAGACAGACAACCCCCCCACAGGGTCCTTGTTCTGTGACCCACCCCAGCCTCAGCAAGCATGGGTCAGGGGCCCATATGCCTGCTGTACTCTGTGAGTCTGGAACCTTCCCACATGCGTTGTCTTGCAGAGCGCCGTGTTTCACGGCTGTGCTGTCTAGCCTCCCTCCCCGTCTCATGAAAGAAAAGAACAGGTAAACTTAAAAAAAAAAAAAAATGGACCGAAGCTCCTCTACATTTGTTCCATCCTAGATTTATGTACCCTTCTTGCATAGAATAACCCACAAAGGAGCAAGCCCGCAGTTGGAAGTCCTCCCCACGGATGTGCTTTCTTAAAGCCATTCCAATGAGAAGCGTCTACGTTTTCCAAACGCATTTCCACGTCGCTGGTTCCACACACAGAGGCCACGGGCTGGGTGTGCTGGGACCCTCGGCTGCACGCCCGTCTCTCGGGACTGCTGAGAGACAATGCTACCTGCACCGCTGGCCTTCCTCGCCCGAGGACGGACTGCCGGGACACACAGGCACCAGCCTGGGGGATCAGCACATTCAGGCTATAGTGCTCTGTACCTGGCGGTGGGAAGAGGGCTCTACTTACTGAATTCTCTACAGACGGCTGCACTGAGCACCCGTCTCCCCGCTCCCCTCCCGGGCCCGCCCTTCCTTGCCTTCTCTTCCTCTGCAGCAGTCAGCACATCTAAAGAGCTTCCTTCCCATCTCACAGAGGCGGTCACTGCATGCGGACACAAACTTCTGTAAGCCAAGGCTTTCTCTGAAGACTCCCTGGCACGTTCTGCTTGCTCAGGAACTTCCAGGTGACACCTGAGCCCTGTATGTGGTTGATTGCATCTCTAGAAATGCATCTCTCCCCTTTTCACCCTTCAGCATGCTTGAAGAACCCCCACGGGAGCTTGTTGACTAGGCATATTCTCTGGCCATGGCCAAGAGTCTGACTCAGCAGGTCCGGGATGGCTTCCAGGTACCCCCACGCATACAACCTCCTTGGGTGATCCTGAGGCAGGTGGTCCCTCCTCACCCCAACTGTGAAGAAAACAGTCCTGGGCTGGCAGGTGGCATGGTGGTTTAGATGCCAGACTCTCACATGGCTGACTGTGGTTTGAGACCCGGACGTGGTGGCTTGCTTTCTTACTCCCTCCCCTCCCCCCTCCGCCCCGTCTCTCTCTGGTGAGCACATGTACCCTGTAACAAACGGAAATAATAATATCAATGGTAATAATACATATAAATAAATAAGTAATTTTTGGGGGGAGAGGTTTTTGCTATACGGCATATGTGCTCACCAGAGAGACAGAGAGGGACAGAGAGACAGAAAGTGAGAAATCACCCCCTAGGGGGGATGGCCATGCTGCAATCCCTTCTCCTCCATTCTCCTCTCGGGATCTTGGGCACGCATGCATGTGTGCCCGGTGTGAGTTTAAGCCACCAGGTCCGGGACTCGAACCGCGGTTGACTACGTGGGAGTCTAGGGACATAGCCATTATGCCAACTGCTGGTCCCAATAAATAAATAATTAAAAAAAAAGCCATTGGCAATACAGTTTAAATGATTGAATAATGACTTTGTTTTCTTTTACTTTTCAATATTTTTTCAGCATATTTCTTGAATGATACACATATATGTACATGCACACACATATATATGTATGTATGCATTAATTCCTTAGATGATGTGTGTGCTTGTGGGGAGAGAGGAGAGAGAAAAGGGAGAGAGAGACACACACAGACAGACCCCCTCTCATGGGGAATGGTCATGCCGCAATCCCTTCTCCATTTCTCCCTCCTGTCAGGACTGTGGCTGTGTACACATGCACCCAGTGGTTTTCAGGCTGCTGGGTCTGGGGCTTGACCTGTGCAGTTGACCAACTAACCACCAGGCCAGGGGCAATTGCTGTCCCACCACTGTCAAATGATCTAATTTATGTTCATCCACTTACTACCCACTTAAAGCCTGTTTTTATTTTTTTTAAAGAATGATTTATTCAATATAATTAATTATTATTAGTTTAAAATTTGCTATGGGGCACACATACTCATGAGAGAGAAAGAAAGCCAGCCGACAGGTATGGGACCTGAACTGCCATGGGGGAGTCCAGTGCCCCAACCACCATGCTACCTGCTGTCCCCAGTTTTTTGCCTTTTTTTTTTTTTTTTAAATTTTTGCTATAGGGTGTGGTGTGCACTCACTGGAGAGACAGAGAAAGATAGAGAGACAGAAAGCGATCAATCACCTGCCACGGGGGATGGCTATACTGCAATCCCTTCTCCTCCAGTCTCCTCTTGAGATTTTGGGCACACATGCACATGTGCCCTGCATGAGTTTCAAGCTGGGATTTGAATCACAGTTGATCAAATGGGAGTCCAGAACCTTAACCACGATGGCACCTGCTGGCCCCACCAGATTTAAAACAAACAAACATGTATTTATCCCTCCCAACACAGGTAAGATATAAGGGATATTGCTCTTATTGGGTAGCTGGGAAACCGAAGAACCAACCCGTGGCTGGGTACACACAGCCAGAATGTGGGAGAGCGATGGGCACCCCAGATGGTCGAGTTCAGGTCTTTTCAGTACCCCATACTCCTTGTGGGCCTGCAAGGAGTGAACGAGGGGCCTGATGGTGACACAGGGGTGAACCTGATCCTCTCTCTGCAAGGCTGACCCACTTGGAAAGGTTCCAGATTCCAGAGACCTGAGTACACTGGACATGTGGGTACTCACGATGGGACACTCTCTAAGGCTCAGACAGATCACAGAATCGAGACCCTGTCAGGATGCTGTCTCTCTGTCTCTCTCTCTCTGTTTCTCCTGCTTACAGAACCAATATACTGAAAAACTGAAGCAAATGAAACTGTGGATTGCAATAGAATCATACTCTATCAAGGGCACTCTGGAAACCTCTTCTCTTAAGAACATATCCATTCATGGGACCAGCAGTTGGCGTTAATGGCTATGTCACTGGATTCCCATGTAGTCGACTGTGGTTTGAGTCCCAGACCTGGTGGCTTAAACTCACGCCGGGCACGTGTGCGTGTGCGCCCAAGATCCCGAGAGAAGAATGGAGGAGAAGGGATTGCAGCGTAGCCATCCCCCCTGGGAGGTGATTTCTCGCTTTCTGTCTCTCTATCTCTCTCTGTCTGTCTGGCGAGTGCACATGCCCTATAGCAAAAACCTCTCCAAAAAAAAAAAAAAAAAAAAAAAGAAAGAAAAAAAGAGAACATATCCATTCAAAGACTTTTGCTGACAGATTTTACAAAGCCTAAAATGATTTGGAAAAGAAGACCCGTAGTTGGTATCTGGAAACTTCCAAACAGTTCTAAGACACATTTCTTTTCCTTTGGACACACATGTTGGTACACACCATTTCTTCAAGTGCCAGTTTTTAAAGTTTTTTCTTTTTTTGAGATATTTTTGCTACAGAGCACTTGGACTTGCCAGAGAGACAGAGACAGAGAGACAGAAAGCAAGAAACCATCCACCCCAGGGGGGATAGTCATGCCACAATCCCTTCTTCTCCATTCTCCTCTCGGGGTTTTATATACACACAGTCATGCACCCTCTGTGAGTTTTAAGCCACCAGGTCTGGGACTCAAACCAGGGTAGGTGGAGTTCAGTGACGTAACCATTACGCCATCTACTGGTTCCTTCAGATGCCAGTTTTCCAGGACTGTGTATGCTAGGGGAGGGAGTCGGGATCTGTATTTCTAAGTAACACGTCTTCAGAGTCAACCACAGAGAGATAAGATTGGGTACATCCAGTTCATCCAGTGAGATGAAATGACTACCTTGATCATTTTGAATCTTGCTTTCCAGGAAAATGAGCGAGCGCCTCAGTTATTTGGGTCTGCTTCGGTTTCTTTCAGCAATATTTTATAGATTTTCTTGTCAAGATCTTTCCCAGCTCCCGATGGATGGTCTCAGGGTTCACAGCTGTGATTCTGTAAACACACCACCCAGACGGTCCAGGGTCCTATTTCTCATGAGAGTCAGTGTGGGTATTGATCATTGTCTATCAGTGAATATTTGTCATCAGTCAGCTTTGTATTGTGGAATACTTTCTAGGTTTATGAGAAATGTGTAGTGGTATATTTGTCATGGCTAAGAAACCAACATGGGTCCATTTGAGGCAGACCAGTTTAAGGTCCAGCAGCACCACGCCACCTACCGGCCACCTGCGTGTCTTCTTTCTGTCCCGGGACCCCACCCAGGATCCCATGTTGCATTGCTATCACGCCTCCTTAGGTTCCTCTTGGTTGTGACAGCTTCCTAGGGGTTCCTTGTTTGGATGACCTCGATAGCTTTGAGGAGGTATTTCGTACACTATCTTCAATTTGCATTTTTGGGATCTATTTCTCACGATCAGACTGGACAGAAGGGTTGTGGGGTAGAAGACTACTGAGATAAAGTACCTTTCTCATCGTAGCACCTCAAGGGTGCAGATGGTCCACAGACTTACCACCGGAGATGTTGACAATAATTACTTTTTTTTTTTTTAAATTTTATGAGATATTTTTGCTAGGGAGCATGCCCTCAGAGAAGTGAGAGAATGGGAGAACTCATCCCCCATTGGGGATGGCTATGCTGCAGTCTTGTCTCCATTCTCTCAGAATTTTGGGCAGGCATGCCCATGCACCAGGTGTGAGTTTTCAGCCACCGGGTCCAGGACTCAAACTGCGGTCGACCCCGTGGGAGTGCCGTGACATTACCATTATGCCATCTGTTGGTCCTGACAGTTATTACGTACCTAGAGCAGTAGTTACCAGGTTTCTCCACTGTGAAGTTACTGCTGGTTTTCCCTTTGCACACTCTATTCTTCAGACTCGGGTCGGCCAATCTAGTGTGATCATTAATTTTGCCCCCAGGAGCAGCCCTGGGGCGATGTCCTTGGAGTTCATGGCTACTACTTTCATTATAAAACAGAGCTCATGGGGACCAGCAGGTGGTGTGGTGGTTAAGGCGCTGGACACCCCCACGTGACCAACTGCGGTTCGAGTCCCATATTGGGTGGCTTGCTTTCCCACTTTTCTTCTGCTCTCTCTCTCTGGTCAAATTAAAATAAATGAATGAATAAATAAAATTGGATAAATCTTTAAAATAATAATGATGAATAAATAATTGAGTAAATAATTCTTTAAAAAAATCTATTGAAAAAACAAAAACAGAGATCCTGAGGGGAGAGAGACATGGAAGACAGTACAGGAGACTGTTCCTGAGTAGTTACAGATACCACTCAGACTGACTTGGAGCTAGACGGAAATGCTGACCACCGTTCTGGGAGTTATGACTCAGCAGGGGAAAACGTGAGTTTACTTTTGTTGTCTGCGGGTGGTGTGGGAGGGCAGCTTGCCACGGCCTATGGTTTATTCCATACAAAAAAGGATTGCTCCCACATTTCAGATAAGAAGACAGGCTCGTGGACATGAAGTGAGTGGTATAGGGCGAACAGAACGGGGTGCTTTAAAAATAATCTTTCATCCCCCTTCAGTGTATTGAACATCTCATTTAACACGTGGTACTCCAGGCAAATCAATTTCCACATGACTTTTCTATTCCTTCCCCACTGGCCTTTCCGTGTGCTGCTTCCTCTGTGTTGGGAATGTGCTTGCATTGTTTTGCTCAGGTAGGTTTTTTTCTTTTTTTTAGAGGTTTTTGCTATAGGGTGCATTTGCTCACCAGACAGACAGAGAGAGACAGAGAGATAGAAAGCGAGAAATCACCCCCGAGGGGGGATGGCCACACTGCAATCCCTTCTCCTCCATTCTCCTCTCGGGATCTTGGGCACGCACGCACACGCACCCGGCGTGAGTTTATGCCACAGGGTCCAGGACGCGAACCGCGGTCGACTACATGGGAGTCCAGCGACATAGCCATTACGCTAACTGCTGGTCCCTCAGGTAGGTTTTCTTTCCTGGCAAACATCTCCTTAAATGCTCAAGATGCCTTCTTAATCTATCTTCCTTAAAAATCCTCACCTGACTCCAAACTCAGTTTGACCTCCCCCACAACTTTCTTTGATTTTTTTTTTAAGAGAGATTTTTGCTTTAGGGCATGTGCACTCACCGGAGAGGCAGACAGAGAGACAGAAAGTGAGAAATCACTCCCACCCCATGGAGGGTCATGCTGCAATCCCTTTTTGTCCATTCTCTCATTCTCCTCCTGGAATCTTGGGTATGCACACACACATGCCCAGTGTGAGTTTTAAGCCTCCGAGTCCAGGACTCAAACCACAGTTGACACTAAGGGAGTCCAGTGACATAACCATTATGCCATCTGCTGGTCTCTCTCCTGGAACTTTCAACATTTAATTGACTCTGCAGAGCTAAGCCCCTACCATGCACAGACATGCACCACATCTACAAGTCTATGTGTATGCATATAGTCAACCAATGGGACTTTCTTCTTTTTTTTTTTTTTGAAAGAGAGTTTTTGGCGTAGGGCACGTGCGCTCTCCAGAGAGAGAGACAGAGAGACAGAAAGCGAGAAATCACCCTGCAGGGGGGATGGTCACGCCGCCGCAATCCCTTCTCCATTCCCCTCTCGGGATCCTGGATACACACGCACACGCGCCCGGCATGAGTTTAAGCCACCAGGTCTGGGACTCGAACCATGGTCAACTACACGGGAGTCCAGCAACATAGCCATTATGCCAACTGCTGGTCCCAACCAGTGGGATTTTCTGAAGGTTGTTTTGTGCAAACCCCTCTGTAAGGGTGCGAGGAGAATGTAGAGCTGAATGTGGCACCATCTCCACTCTCCATGAGCTCCTGTTACCAGAGGGGAGGAAGGCAGGTTATAAATGTTAAAATAGAGATCAAGGGAAGGCACAAAGGAAGGGAGGGTCTGAGGACTTCCTTGGAGGCTGAGAGGGATTTGCCAATTTGGAGAGTCAAAGGCCATCTAAGAGGCCAATGCAGGGAGGCCAGCAGATGGTGTAGTGGTTATGTTGCTGGGCTCCCACATGGCTGACCACGATTCAAGCCCAGCCCACGTGTGTGCCCAAGATCTCAGGAGGAGACCGGAGGAGAAGGGATTGTGGTGTGACCATCCCCCCTGGAGGGTGATTTCTCGCTTTCTGTCTCTCTGTCTCTCTCTGTCTGGCGAGCGCACACACCCTAAGGCAAAAACCTCTAAAAAAACAAAGCCAATGCAGAAACAATATGGCAACAGATAAGGGTCAGATGGTGTTGGTGAAGGAGAGGGCAGGCATGTAGAAAAAAGCATCGGCAACAGAATTGGGCTATGTGAGAGAGCTTAGCATTCCATGTGAAAGAAAGCGGTTTTATTTGGGAGGCAATGGGAGCCCGCTGCCGATGTCTGGGGAGTGCGAAATCCATCTTAGAAGGTCTTTAGTTGGCAGGGATGTGGGGTTTGCAGCGGCTGGAGAGGAGACGCCTATTTTTGCAGAGCATGCTTCTCTGTTATTCACTGGTAGTTCTCCATCCCGAGGCTATGTACGGCACTTTCCGAATCTTCTGTGGGCAGCCTCCCTTGGCTGTCACGCAGAGAACACTGCCCGCTGCCCTGTTGGGTCTGACAGTTGTTGGAGACCAGTAGCACGGGCTTCTCAAATGGTATGGGCAACTTCAAAGGGTCTCCTGAACCACCCAGAGTGTCACAGGCCAGGACTGCCAGGTAGCGTTCTTGGCAGTGTGCTGAGCACTGCCTGGCCATGACTCTTTCTTTGTGTCCCCAGATGTCTTCAACCCATGGTCCTGGCATGAGGCTGGCGGTGTTGGATTTTGGGACAAAGCAGCTTCCTATAACTCACCTGGCAGTGTGGGACTTTGGGACAAAGCAGCTTCGTATAATCCACCCATTCCTCCATCCGGTGCCCCTGGAATGGCTTCAAACTCCACTGTACTTAAATCTATGAAAAGGCTTCATCTTAGTCTGACCTTAGAGCATCTGAGAGAGAGAGAGAAAGAGGAGACGAGAGGACAGGAGAGGAGATGAGAGGACAGGAGAGGAGAGGAGAGGGGTCGAGAGAGAGACCCTCTTGTACAGAAGACCTGGCTAATTGCGTCTGCACTGTGGAAATGGATGATATTTTAAGAAGACTGCGGTCCCTGAGAAGCAGCGCGAGTGCATCCTTAGCTTTTGTAGAAGTTGCCACAGCAACGCAAGTTGGACTGCTTCCCCCACTTCTAGCTTCCCCGACTTCTAGCCTCCCCCCCCAAATCTGCTTCAACACATGATCCCAGAGAAAGACTGAGCTGGGAAATGGTACCTCTCGCTTGCTCGGAATGTCACTATCTTTGATCAGCCTAAGTGCTGCCCCCAAATGAGATTCAGAGTGTCGCTTTTAAGAAATCACATTGCAGAAAGAATGAGAACCATCCAAGTGGAGTTCTCATCCAGTCACACGGGATTCTGAAAGCAGAAACGCTCTTTCAGAGGGAAATGTAATTGAGTTCTGGCTGATCTTGGTCATGCATTTCTCAGAGGTCGTGGCACCCAAGCCAACTACCACGAGTGCCATTCTTGTTTCTTACCACTTTTGGGGCAGTGGGAAAGCACCAGAGCGGGAAAATGGATCATCTCTTGCCGTTTCCCTGGATCAGGGTCTTTGTAGAATGTGTGTATCTCATCACACAAGGCTATTTCCAAGGAAGTAAAAGTGAGTCATACGGGGTGGTTGACCGAGCACAAGGCCAACCACCTGAGACAGTCAATGAGTCACCCTAACATTGAGACGTTGTGACAAGTGCAAAGTGTCAGAAGTCTGGGCTGGGAGGCCACCTGAGACACCTGAAGCTTTATCTCAATTCCAAGAGAGATGCAGTCAACCCTGAGTGAATCGAGTTGGGTTTTTGTGTTTGTCTTTTGTGAGGTAAACTTGAGCTCTGAGAGAGTTGAGTTGGAATGGAGCTGAATTCTGGATCCGGCCTTACCTGCTCTGTCCCATTGTCGATGGAAACGTCATCTGTACCATAAAGAATTTACAGGCTCTTGGAATCTCAGGATTGGCGAGAACTTCAAAACCTATCTTGCCTAAGACTTCCTTCCGCTTTATGGATCAGTGCAAGGAGCCCAAGAGAAGGTGAACGTTTGACAAGACCAGTGGACGGAGGAGACTCAGTGTTAGCAAACTTCTCACTTATGCATTTTGCACGACACTCTTGTTTTGGTGTGCTGGCCTTCCCCAAGTGGCAGTTCTGAGTTTAGGTGCTTGCATTTGCAGGAAATTTTTGCTCCAAAATTCAAATTTGACCAGCCTAGTTGGCGATGAGGATGTAGCACAAAGTATCCTAAGGTCCTTTAGACTTTTTCTCTTCCTGCCTCCCAAGAAACAGTGAAAAGGATCAAAGCAATGGTTATCATGAACTTACCACCGTCCCCAAAAGACCTTTCCCAAGGAGTCACAGCAGAGATTGGGGTGTCACCCATGGTGGCAGGACCCATTCCCGCTGTTCAAGGCGTGCGAGGCGTCTCCTGTGTTTCCGGCTTAGATGCATGGATACCTCTGTAGGTAAGAATGTGACTCTCTTGGAGAATGACCAAGAAGTTGTTTGTGCCCATTTCTGCCCTCGTCCTCATGGATGGGGGCTAATTTGCATGCCTGATTTAGCTTTTACTGCCACCTGCTGGGCCCCTGGTGCACCTTGGACACGCCTCTGTCCTCATTTAATGAGTCTGTCTTCAATGAGTTCTTCTTTCCCCCTCAGCCATTCTATCTTCTTGACTTCAACCAGCTCAACATCCTTCAGTCCAGCCCAGCCACTCCCAAGCTCCCCAGTTCTCCAGTGGTCTTTAGTGCCTCTCCATTCCAGTCATGCAGCTCAGTACCTTTTTTTTTTTTTTAAGGATTATTAAATTCTATTGGTCATTATTACTATTTATTTATTTATTTTTTGGAGAGGTTTTTGCTATAGGGCACTTGCACTCGCCAGAAAGAGAGAGACAGAAAGCGAGAAATCACTCCCCCAGGGGGGATGGCCACACCGCAATCCCTTCTCCTCTATTCTCCTCTCGGGATCTTGGGCACTCACGTACGCGCACCTGGCTTGAGTTTAAGCCACCGGGTCCGGGACTCGAACCGCAGTCGACTACGTGGGAGTCCAGCGACATAGCCATTACGCTAACTGCTAGTCCCCCATTATTACTATTTTTTAGTTTGCTGCAGGGCATGTGTGTTCACAGGAGAGAGGGAGAAAGTGAGAAAACAAGCTACTAGGTCCAGGACTCAGACCACAGTTGGCCATGTGGGAGTCCAGTGCTTTAATCACCATGTCATCTGCTGGCCCCACAACTCGGTTTCTTTAAAAAATGTTTGTTGTGCCGTAGGCTCTCTGTGGATCATGAGTTCACTTTAGGGTGGAGATATTTATTCCCTGTGGCTTTCGATGACGACATTGATGTTGAAGAGCTGTGAATCAGTCCTTGGCCAAGCAGAATGAAGACAATCACAACAGATGCCATACTTCTAACAAAGCAAGGGGCCATCTTGTTTGTGTTTTCCCTTGGTACCAAGGGAAGAAAGCATTAGCTCTTTACCAACGTTGTAGAATTGTGCAATATTTATTTATTTATTTATTTTCTGAGAGGCTTTTTTTGCTACAGGGCGTGTGCACTCGCCAGAAAGACAGAGAGAGACAGAGAGACAGAAAGCAAGAAATTACCCCCCCGCCCCGGGGGGTGATGGCCATGCCACAATCACTTCTCCTCCATTCTCCTCTTGAGAGCTTGGGCATGCACACACACACATCCGGCATGAATTTAAGCCACTGGGTCCGGGACTCAAACCACGGTCGACTACATGAGAGTCTAGTGACATAGCCATTATGCTAGCTGCTGGTCCCGAACTGCACAGTATTCACAAACCCAATCATGATGGTGCCATGACTGGTGCAGCCACTTCTGAACAAAAGAATAATTTCTTAAGAAATGTAACATTCAAATTTTGTTTTGTTTTGTTTTTGCTAGAGTGCATGGGTGCTCGCTAGAGACAGAGAGAAAGACAGATAAACAGGGAGAAGAGAAAGTGTCTTCCAGCGGGGACTAGTCACCCCACAATCTCCTCTCCTCCATCTCTCCCTCCTTCCAGGATTTTGGGCATGCACGCCCAATACCACAGTGCTTCGCAAGCCACTAGGTCTGGGACTTAAACTGCATAGTTGGCCATGGGGATCCAGTTACCCCAACCACCAAACCCCAAAGCCAGCTTTATCCGAGATGCATGTTAAGAAAAAAAAAGATTTAATTTCATTTATTTTTATTATTATTATTTTAAAATGTACTATAGGTCACACGTGCTCACCAGAAACAGAGAGACAGAGAGAGAGAAAGAGAGAGAGAAAGGAAAAGCAAGTTGCTAGGTCTGGGACTCAAACCATGGATGGTCATGTGGGAATCCAGTGCCTTAACCACCATGCCACCTGCTGGCCCCCTCCAAGATGATTTTATGAAAAAGAAGAATATGTAGGATTAAGATTAAAAAAAAATATATATGTATATATTTAATTTTTATATGAGAGAGAGAAAGAGAAAAACGGTCCTCCCCAATAGTCTTCATGCTGTGATCCACCTTGGTCTGAGCCGGCCAGGGTCCTAGGCATGCATGTACCTGGTGTGTTCAGAGAGACCCAAGCATGTGAACCAGGACCTTTCCTCCTAGGTGGGCCCAGTTGCATTAGCACTATGCCACCACTTGACTCCTTGCTTTTTATCTTGGATGAATTAATATAGCGCATATTTCATGTTTGATTTTTCTACATTATAACAGTTAACTGTTTTCCTTTATTTTTGGAGAGGTTTATGCTATAGGGCGTGTGTGCTCACCAAAAAGACAGAGACAGAAAGCGAGAAGTCATCCCCCCAGGGGGGATGGCCACACCGTAATCCCTTCTCCATTTTCTTCTCGGGATCTTGGGCACACATGCCCATGTGCCCGGTGTGAGTTTAAGCCACCGGGTCCGGGACTTGAACTGTGGTCAACTATGTGGGAGTCCAGCGACACAGCCATTACGCCATCTGCTGGTCCCATAACTGTTCAATGAAGAACATTGAGAAAATTAATTAAAAATTCATGCCAGGAGCATGTATGTGCATGTACAATATCCTGGGAGAAGAATGGAGTAGGAGGGATAGTGGCATGGCCATTCACACAGGGGGTGATTTTTCACTTTCCTTCTCACTGTCTCTGTCTTTTTCCAGCAAGAACATGCACCCTAAGGCGAAAACCTCTTTAAAAAAAAAAAGAGAGAGAATGAAGACAAAATGAGGAAAATGGACACTACCAAAATCTTACCACTTTGAGATAATGACTGATAACATTATCTTTTATAGTTTCCTGAACAACATGACATATGCACATATATTTATATCATTGTAAATACTGGTTATGACATGTATCATTACGTCTCAGCATTTTCCTATGTTATTACATATTACATAGCCTTCAAAAATATATTTGATGGTGGCACACTATTACATTTTAAGAATTTACTATGTTTTAATTAACTACTGCCAATTAGGCCATTTCTAATTTTAGTAAATGCACCTTCAGAACTTTAAAAGAACATTCAATTTTCTAAATGACTCTTCAGGCCAAATTTGGGAATTGTGATTTTTTTTTTTTTCCATTCACTTTTGGCACCATTACAATTGCAGAAATCACTGACAAAGTCTGACAGTTTGATCCATGTGGCTAAAACAGGTGTTGAACTAGCGGATATAGCTCTAACTCCAGCAAATATTGAGAGAACGGAGTTGAAGAGGTTTACAATGTTCATGAACATGGACCTACTCATGCGCAACACAGCCAAGGTAAAAACACGGCCAACAGTTCTTTATATTCGAGTCTCTCATTAAAACCCTAGTGTACCCAATACCGTTTTGGACTTGAAAGACTGATTATTGAACTCATCTCACTGGGGAAGCTTAGGAGCAGGCCAATTTGCCTTCTCTCTTCCCCTTCACCAGGGACATCCAGCAATGTCTGGAGATATTTTTGGTTACCAAATTTGGTTACCAAATTGGAGAGCCTCTAGTGAATAGAACCCAGGGGTATTAATAAGGACCCTACAGTACAGTACAGCCCCCACCACAGAAAAAGCATCTGGCCCAAAGATCAATGGTACCAAGGCTGAGAAACCCTGATCTTTTTTTTTTTTTAATGATTATTTTATTTAACTTTATTTATTTATTTATTTATTTATTTATTTATTTATTTATTTATTTATTTTAATTTGACCAGAAAGAGACAGAGTGTAAGAGAGAGGGAAAGTGAGAAAGCAAGTCCCCAGGTCCAGGACTCGAACCACAGTCAACCATGTGGGAGTTCAATGCCCTTAACCACCAAACCACCTGCTGGCCCCAGAAACCTTGATCTTTTGAGAAAAGAGATCAAATCTAAGCAAGGGTGAGTTAATTAGGGTAGAGCTGAACACCTCCCAAGGCCTGACTTTCTGATATATACATATGCATTATAATTTGGTAGATAGATAGAATTGATTTATATCATTCACTAGGCAGCTGGTTTTTTTTTCCCTTTATTTATTTATTTTATTTTTTTGCATATACTTTCAGTCATATTGTTTGGCTTACAATGAGACCATTTCGATATGTGCACATTTCTCCCCAGACCTGTTGATCAAAATATCTTCAGCAGATAACACCACACCTCCCCATCCCGTCAATGCTCAACCTCTGTATCTCTTCTCCAAATGTCCTTCGTTAGGACCCACTCCTCCACATACACCTCAACTGACATTCACACCCATCTCTTGTGATTGTTCAACCGTTAATCAGTTTCAATCATAGAATGCAGACATATGGTATATGTTAAGTGGGGACATACAATGTCTCTCCTTCATAGCCTGGCTTGCCTCACTTAGCAGTACATCTTCCATATTCTTCCACTTTCTGTCAAAAGCCAGGGTTCTGTTGGTTTTTATGGCTGAGTAGTATTCCATAGAGTATATGTGCCACAGTTTTTCAATCCATTCCTCCATACGGGGGCATTTGGGTTGGTTCCATGACTTAGCTATTGTGAATAGTGCCGCAGTAGGCAGCTGTTTTTCATGAACGGTTACTGTTCGGGGGACCCAAAATTTAGCACCCTCCTTAGTCATTCTAGAACCAAAACTTTTAGGACAGTTGCTTGTTGTCACGGCAGGTAAGGAACCTCTTTGTACAAACTGGCCGATTTCTTTCTTTTTTTAAAGAATTATTTTTATTTAACTTTATTTATTATTATATCATTATTATTTTTCAGTTTGATCAGAGAGAGACAGAGAGAGAGAGAGAGGAAGTGAGAAAGCAAGCCACCAGGTCCGAGACTTGAACCGTGGTCGGCCATGTGGGAGTCCAGCACCTTTAACCACCACGCCACTTGCCGGCCCTAACAAACTGGCTGATTTCTTGCATGCAGATGTCCAGGGCCGGTGCGTTCCCATTGTCCATGCCTGGGTCTGTAACCTTGATTTTCTCTCCATTACATCATTTTCCTCTTTAGAGCACCAGGAGAATGATGCCTGTCCTGCCAATGCCAAGGGACGGAATTATCTTAGCCCTCGACTTTCATAGATCTGATATCATTAGATACCATTTACTCGTGCAAAGTAATCACTGGCACTCCTAGAGTGCATTGTCAATACCACGTGTGTGTATGTCAGGTGGGAATGGATGTTCCTGGCTGTTCCTCTTTGCTGATAGCTCCATCATCAGCGGATTTATGTTTTGGTGTATTTTCTTTTTTATTATGTTTGTTCTCAGTTTTTAATCCTGTAAATATGAATGGAGAGGGGGAGAAGAAAGACATTCTAGTAGGTAGGCCAGACAGCCCAGGTTTCATAAACAGAACACAATTTCAGTTAATTATTCATTTATCTCTAACCCCAAGCCTATGTTCATCAACTCTAAGAAGGAACGATCTACCAGAATGATTACGTAGGAAAAAATGCTTTTAATAAACACGTATTGCTACAATATGCTGAAAACATGTTGCTGAAGATCGTGTCTAGAAGACCATATGTAACTTGGTATTACATATTTGTCTCTAAAGAATAGTGCTTTTTTTTTTTTATATACTGGGTAGGTTTATTGTTCAGTTGTTCATTCTTGGCCCACTGACCTTTGGTGTACATTTTCAGCACAGAGTTGTATATAAAAATAGAGGCCAACTTACAGTGCCCCCAAAACACTTTATAATCCTCCGAGGATAAAGATCATCTATGGGGCGTGAAGAAAGAATGATGAAGAAATACAGTATTGGGACCAGCAGTTAGCATAATGGCTGTGTCGCTGGACTCCCATGTAGTCAACCGCGGTTCGAGTCCCAGACCCGGTGGCTTAAACTCATGCTGGGTGCATGTGCATGTGTGCCCAAGATCCCGAGAGGACAATGGAGAAGGGATTGCGGTGTGGCCATCCCCCCTGGGGGGGGTGATTTCTCACTTTCTGTCTCTCTGTCTGTCTCTCTTTCTGGCGAGCACATACACCCTATAGCAAAAACCTCACCAAGAAAAAAAAGTAAAAAAGAAAAAAAGAAAGACAGTATTTCTGGGGCCAGCAGGTGGTTTGGTGGTTGAGGTGCTGGATTCGCACATGGCTGACTGGGGTTTGACCCCTGGACCTGGCGGTCTTGCTTTCCCACTTTCTCTTTCTGGTGAATGTTTGTGCCCTGTAGCAAATTAAAAAAAAAAATAAGTAAACACAATAAATTCTTTTTTTTAAAAAAAGAAATACGGCATTTCTATGTTGATTCTCAAAGAGAATTGCTTTCCTTAAAAAGAGATGTATTAATTTCAAACACGAATGCCCATTAAATGAAACTATGTGTTTTAATATTTTCCCAGTGGTAATGAGTTGCAGGTATTTTTGTTTTCATAACAGGCGTGCACCTCTGTAGGTCCAACCAGTTATCGGAATCTGGACGTTCAAGATGACAAAGAGACCCAGAATGCAACAGTGTTGCTGGCCCGAAGTGGATACGTACATAAATCTGAGAATATTTTCCTCGCTCTTTCACTCGTTTTGTCTACACATTTATGTGGGTATGTGTGTGTTGAACGTAAGTAGCGTGTCTTCAAAGAGTTTACTTAACTCCTGGGAGTACGGTGGGAGTGGGGTGGAGAAATTGGCACTGCACTTTTCAGTTGAGGTTGGGGCTTGCAGATTCAGGGCAAGCCGAGTGTTCATTTGGATTCTTCAATTTACTAGCAGTCGTGAGGGCCTAGGACAAATTGCCTCATTGCTTTGTGCATTAATTTTCCCAACTGAGACATGAGAAGACTAATAGGATGTGAGTACAGGGCCGTTAGCGGGATGAATGATACGATTCATGCCGTGTGCTGAGCGTGGCGTCCAGCTGGATAAATGCTCACTCTCACAATCAGTCTCCTTGTCCGTGGGCCCTCCTGCCTCCCAGGTGAATTCGATCCGGAGTGGCTGCCTGCCTGCCCGCGAAATACTTCACTGTGCCGGCGGAGAAAATCCGCTCCTGTGAGCGCTGGGTGACCTCTCCCGAATCCCTGGGAATCTTCTCTGCGTTGCCAGAGAAACTTCCTAGACGCGTCCCAAATAACTTCTCGGAATACATCAGCATTGTCGCTGCTCACCCTGCCCAGAAAGAAACGTTGAAATCCATCTGCGGGTGACACTGCCAAGGAACGAGTGGGTCTTGGTTTTGTATTTGCAGCGACTGTGGAGATGGGTCCCCACAGCTCCTTCCCCCGAGTTACAAAAGCGTTTGTCACTGCGTGAGATGCGGTGTGATGGTACCAGATTTCACCAGGCCTGCGCATTTGCTCTTCGGAGCGTACAACACTAGTCGATTAGTCATGAGATTTTATATTACATGATAAAAGAGCTTTTTGCTGTCCTGAATCCTTCATGTTATTGGCAGCAAAAGAAAAAAGAGGCTCCCATCACCTCCCCAGCTTCCAGTCTAGAATGTACAGGGTTACCAACAGGAGCTGTCCACGAAAACCTTTTGCACAGGAAGGCTGAAAATTGGTGTTTTCTTTCTTTCTTCTTCTTTTTTTTTTTTTAAGAGATATTTTTGCTATAGGGTGCATGTGCTCTCCAGAGAGACAAAAAGTGAGAAATCACCCCCCAGGGGGGATGGCTATGCCCACAATCCTTTCTCCTCCATTCTCCTCTCAGGGTTTTGGGCACACACACACACACACACACACACACACCATATACACATCTGCTCAGTGTGTGTTTTAAGCCACTGGGTGCAGGTCTTGAACCATGGTCATTTACGTGGGAGTCCAGTGATGTGACCATTAGGCCATCTGCTGGTTCTAAGAGAGCTGGTGTTTCCTAAACCATATTTGCCCTCATTAGGTCTTCCTACATCATTTCAAATAGAACAACAAAGATCCTGTCATTTCAAATAGAACAACAAAGAACCTGCTGAAAAGTCTGGCCGATTCAATAAAAGTCAGGCTCATTTTCTCTCTGCATTTTGTAGACTCAACAACGTTTACCAGGCAAGAAATAGCACAGAAGTTGATCCCGTTGGAAAGACGTGTTTCTGTGTTAGACACAACAAGCTTCGGAGTTCCCGAGCGCGGCAGAAGCTCAACGCTGATATTTTTACTGACAAAGAGGCAGCAGCATTTGAGGCTTCGGAACGTCATCGGATTAGACTTTGCACGGTTTCTTTGCAATTCCAGAGAATCTGTAAGTTAAAATAAGGGAGGAACTTTGGCTTAATTTTCTCAGTTGGTGGATCAGATGACAGTCAGAGAGCTGAACCAGCCGTAGAGTTCTATGTTCATTTGTAAGTGAAAAAAAATTTTTTAAGAGAGATTTTTGCCATAGGGCACATGTGTTTGCTGGAGAGATGGAGAGACAGAAAGGAAGAAATGACCCCTCGGGGGGATGGCCATACTACAATCCCTTCTCCCCCATTCTCCTCTTGAGATCTTTAGCAGGCACGCACATGTGCCCAGTGGGAGTTTTAAGCCGCCAAGTCTGAGACTCGAACTGCAGTTGACTACATGGGAGTCCAGAGGTGTAACAGTTAAGCCACCTGCTGGTCTCCCCAAAATGTCTCTTATTGCTAGAGGGCACGCGTTGTCATGAGAAAGAGAGGGAGAAAGAGAAAGCACCCTTCAGTGGCGCGTGGGCATGCTGCAATCCCTTTGCCTCCACTTCCCCATCCCGCCAGGATTTCGGGCACCTGGTGACGTTTTCGAGCCCAGACGCAAGCCACAGTGAGCTGCATGGGATTCCGTTTTCTCTGCACAGGGCGTAACCACCATGCTGTGGGGCTGGCTCCGTAAGCGAAATCTGAAGCTTGGCGGCAGGGCCCCCTCCACCCCCACAATCCATTACGGGCCTATCTAGCTGGAGGCGGGACGGGGAGCTGGGTGTACGAGCCGCTGTGTGCTGGTACCTGATACAGCTACATTTCGCAGGGCTCGGCTTGGAAGAGATCGAGGAAACCAGGCAAGCTCCACAGGCAGGTGTGGGAATGATGGATCAGCAAAGTGGCTTGAAATCCAGATATTTTTTCTTTTGAGAGGTTTTTGCTATAGGATGTGTGTGGTTGCCAGAAAGACAGAGAGAGACAGACAGAAAGCAAAAAATTGCCCTCCAGGGGGGCTGGCCACACAGCAATCCCTTCTCTTCCATTCTCCTCTCGGGATCTTGGGCACGCATGCACACATGCCTGACATGAGTTTAAGCCACCGGGTCCGGGATGCGAACCACGGTCAACTACATGGGAGTCCAGCGACATAGCCATTATGCCAACTGCTGGTCCCTATTTTTTTTTTTTTAATAGACCACAGTTTAGTCTATTTTTAACACCCACCATGCCATGAATTCCTAGGGAATAGGTTCCAGAAGCTCTGGCTCTTTTCCATTGGTTCTCACCCAGTGTGCTTCTCTGGGTGGGGCAGGCTGGCGCTTCAGTTGAACCCAGGTCCCTTTCTCTCTGGTTTCCTTCTTTTCCTGGTCATTTTCTTTCACACGTTTTAGGAAGCTATCTCTGATCTTAGAACGCTTAATATGCTCAATACACACATTCATTCTCCTGGCAAGAATCTTGTCCTTGACTTGTTTGTTTATAACAATGCCGACAGCATGCTGGGTGACATTGTAGACTCTTCCAGTTTTGCCATAGTCACATGGGTGGACCGTTTCTGTTTGCACAGTACCCATTCCCTTGATGGCTACAATATCGTGTTTCTTGTAGATTCGCATGTATGCTGCCAAAGGACCCACTCCATGTTTTCTAAAAGGCCTAGAGGACATGTATTGGGTGGCTCTCCTCTTTTCTTTGTGTTCGTCACTTTGGCTCTGTGTTCGCCATTTTGGCTAATTACTGGAAGATGGCGGTTCCGGCCAGAAGGAAGCTGCAAAGATTCTTTTTCAGATGAGGTCCCATTTGCAGAGTGCAGGTAGGATGTCTTTTGGGGGACATGATGTCTGTGCAGGAGGAAGAGACAGGGAGCTACAGAGGTCAGGGAGAGCCTTCAGACGGTGGCACAGTTCCAGTATGTGTGGAAAGAGAGCAGAACGCAAGGACAACCTTGTAGGAAGACCTGCAGATGAGAGTATGGAGAGAAGAAAGTTCCTTTGAGTCTGTTTTGGAGTTCTCAAGCTAAGACTCTCCATTAGGCTAGCAGACCTCAGCTGGGGGATATTCCATCTACCTTATCCCCAGGGGACACTTGGCAAAGTCTGGAGACATCTTCAGCTGTCACAACTTGGAGGGAAGGAAGCTGGTGACACTGAGTGGGTGGAGACAGGACGCTGCTAGACGAGCTTCAATGCAAGGTCGGTTCCAGAGCAGGCGCCCAGCTCCGAACGACGGGTGCTGGGGCTGAGAAAGCCTGTATCAGAGGGAGGGCTCGTGTTCTACTGCTGACATGCCTCCTGCTGGGCTGGGCCAAGCCCAGGGGAAGGTTGGGTTTGGCACGGATGCCGTGGCAGAATCACGGTGGACGTCTGCATGCTGCCATTCAGCTGTGTGTGCTGCAGCATGTCCTCTTGAAGGAGGACTCGCACCACGTAGCCCTGCGGTTGCCACACCTCCCACATGACTGTCCTGTCCCTCCGGACTCTGAATGGTAGGCCCCCTGCCGAAGCTGAGTTTCAGAGCTTTGTGCTCAAAGAGATGGATTTAAAGAAACATCAACAGCAGATGGCATAATGGCTATGTCGCTGGACTCCCACGTAGTCAACCGTGGTTTGAGTCCTGGACTAGGTGGCTTAAAACACGCTGGGTGCTTCTGCGTGCATGCCCAAGATCCCGAGAGGAGACTGGAAGAGAAGGGACTGCAGCGTGGCCATCCTCCTTGGGGGATGATTCCTCACTTTCTGTCTCTCTGGTGAGCACACGCACCCTAGCAAAAATCTTGCTCTCAAAACAAACAAAAAACAGAGAGAATTATCCAGGAACACACTTTCCTCTTAGAACCCTAAATGCACTCGAATGTATTGAACACATGAGCAAACCTGCAGGAGAGACACCTGCTTAATTTCATTTGTGTCTCCCAAAATTATTGTATTTGACCCCAGCTCCCTTTATCCCTTGTCGCTCCCATTAATATCCTGCCAAATACACATTTAGAGAATTACCGCTGTGGATAAAAGGATAAACCAGGTCGTTTGAAACTCAGGCTAACGAGTCTGTCAGGCAGGCCCAGGAGGAAGGTGGCTATATTTTGTGGTATAGCTTTTTTCTTTTTTCTTTCTTTTTTTTTTTTTTTTTTTACTTCAAAAGACCACATTGACTCAAAAAATACTCCTGAGGGAGAAATTTTTGTCCTTTTCACACGTAGTTTATGAGCCATTTTCTCAGCGCACATCAATGAGCCCATAAAACCATCTTCTTGCTAGGCACTGTGGCGGTGCAGAGGGACCTGGCCTCTCTGCAAGGCTGACTCACACGAGAGGGTTCTGGGTTTGCATCCGGAGGTCTTCCTGAACATCTGTGCTCATGCTCTGGGGTTGGCTCAGGCTAGGGGTGGGCCATGGCAGGAAGGCCTTGCTGGGGGTGCTAATTCTCTCTCCCTCACTCATGGAAGACATTTTTTTAAAAAAGGAAAACAATACTCTTTAATATAGAAAAATGGATGTATAGGAGCGGGCTTCTAGAAATACAGTAATGGGCATTTAGAGCTCCACATGAATGAAATTCTCAAATTCTTCCCTCCGATGAGGTGTCCCTTGGGATAAGATTTCCTAAAGGCTTGGAACCTAGAGAGCAATGAGAGGTCGGTCCTAGGAAACAGTGGAAGGGTGTGGGAATGAAGCAGGAGGAAGGTCAACTCTGCTTATGGCTCAGACGACCCCAGGCAGGAAGCGGTGCAGGAGTATTTATGAAAACTGCTACCATCACCTGCTGGTGATCATGAGAGACGTGCTTTCAGTCTCCGTTACGTAAAATCCTACTTCTCTCTTCCTCTTTGAAATACACCAGATAATCACATGGTCATTGAGAGTTTATGCTGAGGACGGGGCCGGGCATGAACTGCCCACTGTAAAAAGTTTTCTTCTGGGCTGGGACCAGCAGTTAGCATAATGGCTATGTCACTGGACTCCCACGTAGTCGACCGCGGTTCGCGTCCCGGACCCGGTGGTTTAAACTCACGCAGGGCGCATGTGCATGCGTGCCCAGGATCCCGAGAGGAGAATGGAGGAGAAGGAATTGTTGCATGGCCATCCCCCCTGGGGGGTGATTTCTTGCTTTCTATCTCTCTGTCTCTCTCTGTCTGGCGAGCGCACATGCCCTATAGCAAAAACTTCCAAAAAAAAAAAAAAAAGTTTTCTTCTGGGGAACCAGCAGGTGGCGTGATGATTAAGGTGCTGGACACTCCCACATGGCCCACCATGGTTCAAGTTCCAGACCTGGTGACTTGCTTTCTCACTTTCCCTCTCTCTCTGGTCAAATTAAAATAAGTGAATAAATAAGTAAAATTAAATAAATAATTCTTAAAAAAAAGAAGTTTTCTTTTTCAGCAGCAGGTGAGCTCACCAGAGAAAGAGAAAGAGACAGGGAGAGAGAGGGAGACTGCACCCCCAAATGACGCTTGGTCATGCCACAATCCCTTCCCCTTTATTTCTCTCTCCTTCCTGGATTTTGGGCATGCACACACATGTGCCTGGCATGTGTCTCAAGCTGTCAAGTCCAGGATTGGAAGTACAGTCAGTTACATGGGATCCAGCAGCCCCAACCACCATGCAATTGCCTGGCCCAAGTTGCCAAGGAGTTTTGCTCTTGGTTAAATGCTGAATCTCTGAAGTGCATCGATTTCCACTATATACCAGTTGGCTTTTAGGTTTTACGTAGATCCAGGTCCTTCCAGACTCATGCTGGGACGTCATCCCGCCTGTCGGTCCCATCTGCCAGTGCTGGCACGGTCCTGGACGGTTTCCGCGGAAGTCAGCACTTGCAGCTCATTCCAGGATCGCTCACCTGAAACAAACGGAGCACGGGACTCAGCAGCTTGCCGGAAACAGCCTCTTCTTGCTGCGCCAAAGGCAGTTTCTGTTGTGTAAATCATGCATAAAAATTCAGTTGCATATTATGGGCTCAAGTCCTGGACGCCTTGCAGCAATTTCTAAAGGTAGGGATTTGGGTTGTTGTTCGTGTGAAAATGAACAAAAAACACAGCAGGAAAACAAACTTTTCTCTAAGCGTCACAGAGAATAACAGCCTTTCCCTAGGAGCCAGAGAAGCAGGGCTTCATCTGGGATCTCAGAAATGAGCCTCTCTGGGCTACCATTCAAGTCTGTCTCTGCCAGTGTGGTAATGAAGATACGGAAATGGGTTTTCAGGGGGTGGGCGAGGAGGGCAGAGAATGACTGTCTTAAAAACAAGACCCAGGGAACCAGCAGTTAGCGTAATGGCTATGTCGCTGGACTCCCACATAGTCGACCGCGGTTCGCGTCCCGGACCCAGTGGCTTAAACTCACGCCGGGCGCGTGTGCGTGCGTGCCCAAGATCCCGAGAGGAGAATGGAGGAGAAGGGATTGCGGCGTGACCATCCCCCCTGGGGGGTGATTTCTCGCTTTCTGTCTCTATGTCTCTCTCTGTCTGTCTGGCGAGCACACGCGCCCTATAGCGAAAATCTCTCTCTCAAAAAAAAAAAAAATAAATAAAACAAGACCCACATGCCCAAGAGTCACTGAGCACTGTTCTATCTGCATTTCACCCGGCTACTTACGGTTGTGTTTATACGCATCAAGAAATGAGTTGTCTGGGCACGGACCTGGCAAACCGGGTTTCCGTAGATGGACAGCAAGAACACATCAGATGAAAGCTCACTCTCCTTTCTAGTTTCCATGATGTGCACTCATGTAGAACAGAAATGGAAAGGACTGCTTGAGGCCAGCAGGAAAGGTCAAGTGGCGGTGAAGTTATTCCTTGTATCGAAAGAATAATACTTGTTGGGACCAGCAGTTAGCGTCATGGCTATGTCGCTGGACTCCCACATAGTCAACCGCAGTTCAAGTCCCAGACCTGGGGCTTAAACTCATA
>NW_006159697.1:1094350-1111485 GCF_000334495.1 Tupaia belangeri chinensis
CACGTGTCCCAAAACAAAAAATTTTCAAAAAAAAAAAAAAAAAAAGGAATAGATACTTGTTATAAAGAGTAAGTAGCACCTGGGGCCAGCAGGTGGTGTGGTGATTAAAGCACTGGAATCCACATGGCTGACCACGGTTTGAGTCGTGGATCTGGCAGCATGAGTTCTCTCTGTGCACCCCATAGCAAATTTAAAAAAATAATACTACTAAATAAAATCAAATAAATAATTATTTTTTGAGAGGTTTTTGCTATAGGGGGTGTGCACTCGCCAGAGAGACAGAAAGCCAGAGATCACCCCCTGGGGGGGTGGCCATGTTGCAATCCCTTCCCCTCCATTCTCCTCTCAGAATCTTGGGCACGTACACACATGTGCCTGGTGTGAGTTTAAGCCACTGAGTCCGGGACTCAAACTACAGTCGACTACCTGGGAGTCCAGCGACACAGCCATGACACGATGTGCTGGTCCCAATTCTTAAGAAAAATTTAAATAACAGGGAAACACACAAATAGTAAATAAAAACCATCAACCAGGAAGAAACATTATCCGTGCTGGGTGACCGTCATGCAGAGCACTTTTCAAAGTCCACCTCCAGGAGGAAGGATGGACAGACAGTTACATCAAAGTGCATTTTTGGGCCAGCAGGTGGTGACGGGGTTAAGGCACTGAATTTCCACATGGCTGACCATGGTTCAAGTCCTAAGCCCAGCAACTTGAAAATCAAGCCAGGCATGTATACTGTGCTCAAAATCCCAGGAGGAGAAGGGATTGTGGCATGGTCATTCCCCTGAGGGCTGATTTCTTACTTTCCTCCTCACTGTCTCTCTGTGTCTTTCTGTGGCAAGCTCATATGCCTCATGGCAAAAGCCTAAAAAAAAACCAAAAAGCATTTTTATTTTGGGTGCTTATTACCCAGTTTTATAAATGCATGGTAGTTATTTTTACTCGATTTAACAGAAAGGGAAGCTTACACATTTGAGACGGAGAGAATCCAGAAACGTCAAATAGATTTTCTTTTCCCTGCAACAAATACTCGCTCCTAGGAGATGCTTTAAGATAATGCGGCTGGAGACGCTGCTATCATGGAGTTAGCATTTTTAATTTTCGGGAATACTGACGGACTCACTGCTGTGACATTCGAGGGCATTTGTCATGTCCTACTTGGTCCTGCATTCCCTCGGTATGTGCATCATTCCATTCCTTTCATGCTGTGATGGCTTAGTGATGATGACACCGCGCTGGGTAACCGTACTTCTCAACACTGCTGACCGCTGGTTCGATTCCAGTGGCTTCTTCGGCTTCTCTCCTCCTTGCCTATGGCTTGCTGAAGAGTCTCTATGACGGAGGTTTCCGGTTTGTGCCCTCACACTTGTCGGGACTTGACTTGTAAGCAGTTTTATCAAGCAGGCTCACAGGGTCTGTAGTCTCTAAGATCTTTCACTCTGATGGACACATGTCTGTCACCTCTTTGCTTGACTGACACCTGGCCTGGACTAGGGGTGGGTCTCACATCCTTTCTTCTGAACGTCCTGGCCATGGCTCCATTGCTGTCTGGCTTTCAGTGTTACCGCAGGCAAGCGCAGCATCCCCGCCCCCTATTTTGTAGGTTTTCTGCCTTTTCTTCCAGAGCACCCAAAGTATGTTTTCTTTTTTTTTTTAGAGAGAGGTTTTTGCTATAGGGTGTGTGCACTTGTTGGAGAGACAGAGAGAGACAGAAAGTGAGAAGTCACCCCCCAGGGCGTGGCCATGCTGCAATCCCTTCTCCTCCATTTTCCTCTTGGGATTTTGGGCACGGATGCACATATGCCTGTCATGAGTTTTAAACTGCTGGGTTTGGGAGTCAAACCACAGTTGACGACGTGGAAGTCCAGCAACATAACCCTTACACCACCTGCTGGTCCTGCAAAGTATGTTTTCATTATCCTTAAAGTTATGAGCATGTCCAGGCTTCTGGAACTTTTTTTTTTTTCCTATAGGGCATGTGTACTCACCAGAAAGACAGAGAGAGACAGAGAGACAAAAAGCAAGAAATCACCCCCCAGGGGGGATGGCCACACTGCAATCCCTTCTTCTCCATTCTCCTCTCAGGATCTTGGGCACACACGCACATACGCCCGGCGTGAATTTAAGCCACCGGGTCCGGGACGCGAACTGTGGTTGACTACATGGGAGTCCAGTGACACAGCCATTGCGCTAACTGCTGGTCCCCAGGTTTGTGGAACTTTGAAGGAAGCATCCAGCGTCATTTCTTCTGATGCCATAGAGAATGTGTTAATTGCTATCTAGGACCCAGGAATGCAGAGTTTGCTCTCCCCTGTGAAGCCCGCAGAATAACCACGAGGGCAGCTCTTCGTTGACGACTGTGTGTAAGCCCGGGGCTGGTCTAGATGTTTAAGCATGTGATCTCCGTTTTCAAACTACAAAACCTGTGAGTAGGGGTTCTTATCCCCGTTTTAGAGACAGGAAAGTCGAGTTGCAGAGGTAAAGGGTACCTTGCCGAGGGTTGCACAGCTATTAAATTAAAGCTCGAGAGGAAAGAGATGAGTTTACCTTCTGTTGTATTCACATCCTGGTTCGGGGACTGTATGCTAGTCACCCAGGATGTCACTGTGGGGCAGGTGGCTGAAAAGTACACAAGATTCTTTGAGGTTTTTTTTTTTTTTTTTTTAAACTATGAAGCTGTACTGTGGAATGCTGTCATTCCCATAATCCAGGGAGACCTGGGAAGAACTTTCTGGGGAAACTAAGAACAGTCCTTTTCTGCTGTTACCTAGTACGGCACCAATAGAGCGATGGACGTTTGTTTTTAGCCTGTGTACATATGAATGGGCTGTGAGGTAGGAGTAAGGCTAAACATCCCTAATCCAACAAATCTAAAATCCAAGTTGCTCCAAAACCCAGAACTTTTTTTTTTTTTTTGGAGAGGTTTTTGCTATAAGGGCACGTGCGCTTGCCAGACAGACAGAGAGAGACATAGAGACAGAAAGGGAGAAATCACCCCCCAGAGGGGATGCTCACGCCGCAATCCCTTCTCCTCCATTCTCCTCTCGGGATCTTGGGCACTTATGCACACACGCCTGGCATGAGTTTTAAGCCACCGGGTCTGGGACGCGAACCATGGTTGACTATGTGGGAGTCCAGCGACATAGCCATTACGCTAACTGCTGGTTCCCCAAAACCCAGAACTTTTTGATCACTGAAATGATACCATAAGTGGAAACCTTCTACACCTGACCTCATGTGACAGGTCACTATCAGCATGCTACAATACCAACAGAGCGTATGAAATCACCTTCAGACCGTGTGCATGAGACATACATGAAACATCAGTGAATTTCATATTTAGACGAGTCTAGTTTCCAAGATCTTATTGTCTATGTGCAAATATTCCAAAATGGAAATAAATCCCAAATCTGAAACGCTTCTAGTCACAGCATTTTGGATAAAGGATGCTTTACTTATTATCCCCGATTGACAAATGTGTAAACTGAGGCACCAAGGGGTTACCTGACCCTCCTAATGTTACACTGGCTTTAAAATGTCAGAGCTGAGATTTGAACTCAGGTGGCCTAGTGCCAGAGCCCACGTTCTCAAACACTAGGCTGTGAAAGTGAACATGTGGGTTATATTATAGACTACCAAAGTGGTCTCTGGATATTTCCACCTCTTGCTGATTTGCATACCCTTCTGTAACTGACCCCCACTCTTGACCTTGAGTGTGGGTTGACTTAGTAATTGTCTTCTTACCCACAGAACATGGTAAACACAATGGGATGCCTTTTCAGTGATTAGATGACACAAAGTGCAGCATTCGTCTTGCTGGCAGGCTCTGCTATCATTTCTGGCTTTGAGACCCACTCCGTCTTACCCCTAAGGAGACCCGATTTCTTCTGAAAGGCCCACACGCTCAGAAGCAGATTATTTCTCAGTCATATCTTCACATGAGATTGTATTTACTGGGCTGACACTTTGTGAGATGATAAGCATTTCTTTTCCTTTTTTTTTTTTTTTAAGTTGCTAAATTTTGGGGAAATTTGTTACACAGCAATAGCTGACTAATCCAGTGAACTTTACTCTCATAATACATTTACTGGATCTTATTGGTACTTTTCCCCCCTTCTTGTTGTAGGTTGCATCTCACTCAACCCAGTGACCTCCTCTGGGAATGTGGTAAGTATAAATAATCAAAGAAGAAAAGTCATGGGTTTTATGTTACAACTGAGAACTGATTTCCAAGACCATGGTAGTTGCATGATAATGACTAATAATTAGAATCATATCTATACAATATTGCAGCATGGGTAGGCTGGTGAGAATGAAGGCGGGCTCCAAAAGGATAGAAAATGAAGAGAGGTTTGGACTTCATATGTTCGAAAATAGAGATTTGTTGATGGCTTTAATGCAATGGATGCGAGACATGTTCAGGAAGAATAATCTTTCAGGGATTCGTAGTATTCAATCTTAGCTGTGGGGCACCAAGAACTTACAGCAGATACTTGTATTAGTTAGCTACTGCAATGGGACAAATCACCCCAAAATCTTGTGGCTTAAAACCACAATAATATGGGAACCAGCAGTTAACGTAATGGCTATGTCGCTGGACTCCCACGTAGTCAACCGCGGTTCACGTCCTGGACCCGGTGGCTTAAAACTCACGCCGGGCGCGTGTGCGTGCGTGCCCAAGATCCCGAGAGGAGAATGGAGGAGAAGGGATTGCGGCGTGACCATCCCCCCTGGGGGGTGATTTCTCGCTTTCTGTCTCTATGTCTCTTTCTGTCTGTCTGGCGAGCGCATGTGCCCTACAGTGAAAATCTCTCAAAAAAAAAAAAAAAAAAACACAATAATATGTTGTTATTTCTCAAGGTTTCTGTTGGCCAGGAATTCAGTATCAGCTTAGTATGTGACAGCTGTGGCTTGGGACTGTAGCCAGATGTCATCTGGGGCTGTAGTCAACCGAAGGCTTGATTGAGGCTGAGGAATTGATTTTTAAGATTGCTCACCCACAACTTGGCTCCTTTGGCACGGTGGTTCCTTTCCTTGATGCTTGTCTACATGGATGCTTGAGTGTCCTCATGACATAGTGGCTAGCTGTTCTCAGAGACAGCTTTGGGAGGTGACACAGATAGATGCATGGATTCAGTGTGCAAAGTGTAATTGGAAGCTCAGTTCTATTTTAGGGACCAGCAGATGGCATTGTGGTTATGTCGCTGGACTCCCACATGGCCGACTGCAGTGTGAGTCCTGGACCTGGAGACTTGAAACTCATGCCAGGCACGTGTGCGCGTGTGCCCAGTATGCTGACAGCAGAACAGAGAAGAAGGGATTACAGTGACCCTTGGGGGGGTGGTGATTTCTCACTTTCCATCTCTCTGTCTCTGTCTCGCTCTCCAGTGAGCACACACGCCTTATAGCAAAAATCTCTCTGGTAAAAAAAAAAAAAAGAAGTGTAGTCATATTTTGAAAATCTCCTTAGACTGAGTCTCTGATACAAGCATTTTATCTCATCAGTGAAAGCATTTGTTGAAACATTATATTTTGGGTGTGAAGTCGATAAACCATTTAAAAATGATTTTTTCATTGTGTAAGTATTATCTGCTAGAGATATTCAATATTTACTGGTCTTCTTGCTGCTTTTGTGATGCTAATAGAATAAACACTACAACTTTTATGAGACATTGAAATGATAAGTAGCAGGTGTGCATTTTAACAACTTTTCCCCCCTCTTGGGGCATAAGATGAGATACGAAATTGAACCAAAAAGGTGTTACATATCTGGTGAAATAACAACTAATGTCAGGAGAACAGAACTCTTCTACAATTATATTTTCTCTTGGGGTTTTGGGACTCCTCTGAATACTCCAAAGGATATTATCATCATTTCATTCTGTAGGCATCGCATTTTTAAAAAATTCTGTGATTGGGAACCAGCAGTTGGTGTAATGGCTATGTCACTGGACTCCCATGTAGTCGACTGCAGTTTGTGTCCCAGACCTGGTGGCTTAGAACTCACGCCAGGCGCGTGTGCGTGCGTGCCCAAGATCCGAGAAGGGAATGGAGGAGAAGGGATTGCGGCGTGACCATCCCCCCGGGGGGTGATTTCTCGCTTTCTGTCTCTATGTCTCTCTCTGTCTGTCTGGCGAGCGCACGCGCCCTACAGTGAAAATCTCTCTCTCAAAAAAAACAAAAAAACAAAAAAACAAAAACAAAACTACGACCAGGTCCACCAGAAAAAAAAAAAAAAAATGTCTGCAAAGAGAAATCACTCTTCATTCTAGGCAAGTAGTTACGATGCAAACATCTGGCATCTTCTTGATCATGCATGGTTGTCTTTTCAGACTTCATGAACCCCAGGTTGGACAGCTCTCTCTAGCCTTTTGAAACGTGGTCTCTAGCATCCAGGTGGCCACTTGTTTTCTGAAAAGCGGCCTCACGGGAATGATTGCTTCTGGGATTAGCCTCATTCAGCGCCAAACGCACCTGAGACATCTCTGTGGGGAACCCAGCGTGGTCAGAAGCTGGTACACACAGATTTCAGAACTAAGATGTCAGAGAGCTGCTCCCCAGAAAGCAGAGATCAACAATGAGTCTTGAAAAGGCTCCCTTGGGATTAGCAGTTGGTGTAATGGCTATGTCGCTGTACTCCCATGTAATTGACTGCGGTTTGAGTCCTGGACCCGGTGGTTTAACTCACACTGGGTGCGTGTGCGTGCGTGCCCAAGATGCCAAGAGGAGAATGGAGGAGAAGGGATTGTGGCATGGCCATCCCCGGGAGGGGTGGGTGGGGGGATGGGGTGGTGGTGATGGTGGTGATTTCTCACTTTCTGTCTCTGTCTCTCTCTGTCTTTCTGGTGAGTGCATGCGCCCTATAGCAAAAACCTCTCAAAAAAAAAAAAATAGAAAAGAAAAAGAAAAAAGAAAAGTCTCTCTCAGACATTTTTCTCTCCCTGCCCTGGGAGGTTTGTGTGAATGCATTGCAGTCCTCAGCCTTCCGTAGCAGAGGGGTATGTGCTTTCTCATTTCTTCTCTCTTTATTTACAAATACACTGGGGGGCCAGCTTGGCTTTGTCCTCTGCCTCAGAAAGCTCCTTTCTGGATCCTGTGATGTTCCCTCGTTAACAGCTTCTCGGTTGTGGCCTTCCTTAGTCTTTTGTAGATTTCATAAAGATTGTCTAGGGTCCATTTCAGAGTTTCACATTCCACATTCTCTGCTGTTTTCGAGGCAGAGAGCACTGCAGCGTCAGAGGCTGCCGGGGAGAACCTGGCATGGGCATCACTCCATGGGGGACTCAGGACGGCATGCATTTCCCGTGCAGAACAGCTGCGCGATCCCTCCTGAGGATCTGAGGAAGGAAAAGAGCCACCCATGTGACATCTGGAGGACCCCAGGTCTCATAAAGTGCTGTTGTAGCAGCACTTCAGAAAGCGTGTCACAGGTACATTACTGGGTAATGTACATCACTGTACGTTACAGGATGACAATCCTGCCTGATGCTGCCTCCTCTCTGTTTGACCCTTTTCTCAACGTTTTCCTGAGTAAACCTTTGCCGTCTTGTCTCTCAAAAAAAACAACCAAAAAACAAAAAACATATCCCTATATATGTGTATGTATGTTCTATATATGTGTATGTATGTGTGTGTATGTGTATGTATGTATATATATGTATGCATAGAAAAATACATCATGACTTTTCCAAAGACTTAACAGACTCATATACTAACCAATTTTTTTTTAAATTACTTCATTATTGAGTAATTTATGAAAAGGCATTCTAGGTAGACTCCATCAGAATGCTTGGAAGACTCCATCAGAGGTATTTACTTCTACTTAAAGTTCTAACAAACTGTGCTGCAATACGCTTGACCATATTAACCATTTCTTTTCTTTTTTTAAAGAATTATTTATTCAATTTTATTTATTCATTCATTTATTTTAATTTGATCAGAGAGAAACACACACACATATACACAGAGAGAGAGAGAGAGAGGGAAAGTGAGAAAGCAAGCCACCAGGTCCAGGACTTGAACCGTGGTCGGCCATATGGTAGTGTCCAGTACCTAACCGCCACGCCACCTGCTGGTCCCCCATATTAAGCATTTCTGTATGTACAATCTGTGGCACAGAGTGCATGCACATTGCTGTGACTGTAGTCACCATCTGTCCCTGGAATGTCTCTATCCTCCCCGACGGAAACTCTGAACCCATTAAATGGTAACTTCTCACTCCTCTGTCTCTACATTCCTGGGCAACCAGGTCCTACTTCCTGACTCTCAATTTGACGCCTTTAGGTTCCTCACATGGGCAGAATTCCACAATGCTTCTCCTGTGTCACTGGCTTACTTACTCAGCTTAGGGTCTTCGAGGTGCATGCATGTTGTAGCATGGGTCCGAATTTCCTTTCTATTTTTAAGGATGAGTAATATTCCACCAGATGTGTAGACCACACTTTGTTTATTCATTTCTCCCTTGATGGACACTGGGCTGACTCTACCGCCTGGATTTTAGGAATAGCACTGCTATGGAAGTGGGTGGACAGTGGATAATCTGAATTCTTGTTTTCCGTTCTTTTACGTATTTACCTAGAAGAAAAAATGCTGGCTAATTCTTCTTCTTGTTTTTAAAGAAGTGCCATACTATTTTCCACAGTGGCTCCACCATTCTATATTTCTACAAATCTATTATTTTTTAAAAGGTAGCTTTTAGGGACCATCAGATGGTGTAATGGCTATGTTGCTGGACTCCCACATACTCAACCATAGTTTGAGTCCCAGACCCGGTGGCTTAAAACTCATGCCAGGCTTGAGTGCATGCATACCCAAGATCCCAAGAGGAGAATGGAGGAGAAGGGATTGAGGTGTGGCCATTCTCCCTGGGGCGGGGGGGGAGTGATTTCTTGCTTTCTCTCTCTCTCTGTCTCTCTCTGTCTCTCTGGCAAGTGCACGTGCCCTATGTCAAAAAACATCTGTCTCTCTTAAAAAAAAAAAAGGTAGCTTTTATGTATTTCCTTTGTGTTAGGGACACTGATAAGGTCCATGTCCATGGATTTAAAAAACCTTAAAATTAAAAAAATCTGTTTCATATGTTATGAAAGACAATCTATTTTTTCTTTGAGAAATATGAATTACATACTATACATTCTGTGGTTTTTAGTAATATTTACAAAATTCTGTAATAATCATCGCAGTGTAATTTCAAAATAGTTTCATGAAAAGTGAGATCCATTCTTCTCTCCGTCCGTGGAAACCACTAATTTGCTTTTTGTCTATACAGATCTGCTTGTTCCGGACATTTTGTACCAACGGTCTTCCAAGGTACGTGCCTTTTTGTGGCTGGCTCGCTTCGCATATTAGGTTCATCTACGTTATAGCAAATATCAGCCCTTCGTTCCTCTTTCTGTGCGAATTATGTGCCATGACATCAATAGAAGTCATTTTGTTTATCCCGTCACCACTTGATAGGCTATTTGGGTTGTTTCATGTTCTGGCTATTCTGAGCAATGTTTCTGAGAGTATCCACACGTCGGTTTTGTACAGACATATTTTCCATTCTCTTGAATATATTTCTGGGTTGCATGGTAAGTCTATGTGGCTTTGGCCTGAATGTTTGTGTATATATCAAATTGATATTTTTAAAGCCTTGATCACCAGGGTGATGGTATTTGGAGGTGGGGCCTTTGGGAGGTAATTAAACCATGTTGGTGGAGCCCTTGTAAATGGGGTTAAAGCCCTTCCAGATGTGCCCTGTGATGATATTGTAAGAATGTGGCTATTCGAAGACCAGGAAGAGAGCTCTCATTAGGACTCGACGATGTTCGTATCTTGATTTTTGGACTTCTGTTCCTTCAGAAATATGAGAAATTATTTACTGTTTCATGGGACTGCCAACTCGTTTTCCAAAGGGGCTGCACAACATTCCATTCCTGTCCTTAGTACACGATGATCCTAGATCCACCACCTCCTTGCCAACAATTGTTACTGGCTGGTGTATGGTTCTAGCCATCCTAGTGGCTATGGAGTGTTGTTTCACTGTAGTTTTGATTTAGAATGCGTGATGACGACCGATGTTGAGCATCTTTTCATGAGCTTATTGGCCATTTGTGTATCTTTTTTGGAGGTATGGCTATTCTAATTATTTGCCCATCTTAATTGGATTCCTTATGTTTTTATTGTTGTAAAGTATCTGAACTTGATCCTCAATAAGTGAGGATGGTGCTAGTATTGTCTTCTGTGTGTAGATAAGAACTGAGAATCACAGAGACCAGCAGGTGAGAGAGCTGGGATTCTACTCCACATTTGTGGGGATGCAGGAGCTGCACCACTTCTGCCCTGGGCTTCTGCTGCTGCGCGATGTTCACAGGACAGTGTGTGTCAAAGCAGTCCCAGCATCGAGGATCTTTTTCCAGTTGAATGGTAACGAAGGATTGTCTAAGGAGACACTTTTACATCATGCATTGGGTGGTCTCCATAGATACACCTCTGTTCTTAAAATACCCCGATCCAGCCTGGCTGGGTGGTAATGCAAATGGACTCATGTTGGAAAGGTTCTAGGTTCGTGTCCTGGAGCCTGATTGTATATGCTGGGCACACGTGTGCATGACTCTGACCTGGGCTCGCTGAGACTGGGGGTGGATCATGGCATGACAACTGTTCTGGGGCTCTCTCTCTCAGAAGTAATAAATAAATAACCTTTAAAAAACACCCAAATTGAGCTAGCAGGTGGCATGGTGATCAAGAGGACTGAATCCCACATGACCCACTATGTGGTTCAAGTCTTGGACCTGGTGGCTTGAAAAGCACGCTAGGCACATGTATGTGTGTGTGTGTATGTCCCAAATCCTGAGAGGAGAATAGAGAAGGGATTGTGGTGTGGCCTTCCCCATAGGGGAAGGTGCGTCCCTCTGTCTCTCTTTGGTGAGCGCAGAAGCCCCATAGCAAACAAGCAAATACTGAGATTATCAAGTTGACCATCCATTGGCTGTGTCAATGCCCAGAAAATAGAGTTCATATGCAGCTTGAGAGTTGAGAATGGCCTGTTGGTATGTCTGAAGACATTGATGTTCAGAAGGATTCAATATAGTCTGCCTATCTTTCTTGAGGGGGCCATTTATCTATGACCTTGTTTTATTTATTTATTTTTATTGCCACAGGGCATGTGCAGTTGCTGGAGAGAGACAAAGGCAGAGAGAAAGAGAGAGAAGAGACATAACAGGTCCCAAGTGGACCTTTCTCCATCCTGTCAGGGTTCGGGCCACACATGCACATGTACCTGCACCCAGCGTCAACCACATGGGACCTGAATCCCATGCGCTGTGCTTAGCTACTGTGCTACGGGGCTGACCCACCTGCTTTGGGTTGGAAGAGAACTTTCCTATGGCAAGTTGCATTTAGTGGGTAGGGATTAAAAGGAGAATCTAGAAAGCACCACCTTTTCCAGGTGAAGAACCACTGCAAGAAATCGTTTGAATGCCCTGAGCAGACTTCGTTCACAAACTACAGCCTCCCTGACTGTATTTGTACAGGCTACAACTGTTTGGCATTTTTAAATAAACGGGGAACAACAAAACCCCTAAGATAGTATCTCCCGAGATGTGAAAATTAGATATACGAGTCTGATTTCAGTGTCCCCAAATAGAGTTTTCTTGGCACCCAGGCTCACGCGCTCGTTTGCCCGTGGCCTGTGGTGGAGTTTGGGCTACCGCCTCAGAGTCGAGGAAGCAGCTACAGAGACTGTGTGGCCTGTGAAACTGAAATATTTACTGTTGGGCCCTTCCCGGAAGAAGTTGCCAGCCCTCGCCTTAGGTCAGTGGGGGAGATAAGTAGAACACAACATACACGCCTTGTAAACTGTGGAACAAGACCTGTTGCCGATCCGTGACGGAAGCAGAACAAAAGCACATGTAACCGAGCGCGCATGGCAGAGGCCGGCTGGGCAGCGGTGCAGCAGGGCTGGCGGGGGCCCGAGGTGCGCCTACGTGGCAGCCAAAATCCATCTCCACGTTTACGTCTCCGGGTGCCAGTTTAAGTACAGAGAAGAGAAGAAATGGGAGGAAATGGCAGCGTTTTTCTCTCTCTGGCAAGGATTCAGGGTAATTGCGTCTGCTGGACGTGTTAGCTGATTGCCACTGAGCCTGCTGCTTCTGGAAAATTCTTACTGAGACCATGGAGAATGGCCCACAGGTTTGGAAGGAATGCTGTGGTCCAGTTTCGCCTTGCAAACAAATGGACTTGGCGGCTGCAGAAGCATCGGAGAAGTTGTCAGGACCGGGCCTTTTTTGGTTTCTTTTCTCTCCTCCCTTCTTTCTCGTTTGCCTTTTTCTCTTAATCCGTCTGCCTGCGTTCCTGTTTCCTCAGGCCATCGCTAAGTATTGACCGATTGTCCGATCCTCCAAGGTTTGCCCTGCGTGGTTCTAAGTGCTGGCGGTCTACCAGCAAACACAGCTCCAAATTCTTACCCATGTGGAGCGTAGTCTAAGAGAGGAGTAAGGAACTCCGTAAAACATTCAGCGTGTGGGGCGTAAAGAGAGGGAAGGGGACAGGAATGCTGACAAGAAGGGGGTGCTTCTTCAGGTGGGGTGACATCGCCATTTTTCATGATAGGCCTTTTCCATGGGCTTGTTGAAGACTGTACTTAGTTCTCCGTGTTTCCCGTTGTCTGAAGGCGGTTCTGGATGGCCCATCATATTCTGGCGCAGAAAGAACTTGCCAGCCTATGGAGACCTAAACTGAGAACGTGTGCTTCCCCCTGCCACTCCCCACATGGGACTTAGATGGGGTTAAATAACACATCCTTAGCAGATTTAGTGACTGACGCTGAAACCCTGCAGAACAGAGCTTTCCTAAGTTCTTTCTGTTAACTTCCTCGGTACGGGTTAGGATTCTCAGTCCTCACCTTAAAGCAATGGATTAAATCCTTGCTTTGAGGATTAGGAGGGTCAGGCCACATGGGAAGTTCCTGGGTTTACATCCTGGAACCTTCACGCGTGTACCGGGCATGTACATGTGTGAATGCGATCTTGGCTGGCTGAGGTGAAGGGTGGATCGTGATAATGGAGACCTCAGTGGAGACAGTGCCTCTCTCTCTCTTAGAAGAAATAATACATAGGGATCAGCAGTTAGTAATGGCTGTGTCAGTGAACTCCCATATAGTCAACTGTGGTTCGAGTCCCAGACCCGGTGGCTTAAACTCACGCTGGGCGCGTGTGCGTGCGTGCCCAAGATCCCGAGAGGAGAATGGAGGAGAAGGGATTGTGGCATGGCCATCCCCCCTGGGGGATGACTTCTTGCTTTCTATCTCTCTGTCTCTCTCTTTCTGGCGAGCGCATGCACCCTATAGCAAAAACCTCTAAAAAAAAAAAAAACAGAAAAAGAAGAGGGAAGTTGAAGTCTTGAACCTGGCAGACTGACAAGTATGCCATACATGTGAGCATGCATGCTCAAAGTTCCGGGAGGAGAGAGTAATGGAGGAGAAGGGATTGCTGTGTGACCAGTCCCCAAGGGGGTTCTTTTTTTGTCATGCCCTCCCCACCACACTGGCTATCTCTGGTAGCTCATGTGCCTCCTGCAGGAAAAAGGTTAGGTTGGGTTAGCTATGTTTCTGTGCCAGTGGGAATTGTCTGGGTTCACAGGATACAGTTCAGTGTCTGGAATCCTTTTGGACGTGTTTTATTTGGTGTCATAGTAAGTACTATCTGTGTAGATTGCATATACGTGAACATATTTGCATAAATATAATGTGAAAGGAGCAGAAAGGTCTATGAAGTTGGGAACCGTCATTTAGCGTAATGGCTATGTCGCTGGACTCCCACGTAGCTGACCGCGGTTCGCGTCCTGGACCCGGTGGCTTAAAACTCACGCCGGGCGCGTGTGTGTGCGTGCCCAAGATCCCGAGAAGAGAATGGAGGAGAAGGGATTGCAGCGTGACCATCCCCCTGAGGGGTGATTTCTCGCTTTCTGTCTCTCTGTCTCTCTCTGTCTGGCAAGCGCACGCGCCCTATAGTGAAAAAAAACCTCTCCAAAAAAAAAAAAAGTCTATGAAGCTATTTACTGTAGTGTATGTGTGTCTATATCTACTGCTACAATTTACATATGCATGCTATCTGGTTACATATCTATTGTCTATGTCTTTATAACCAGGTAACTTACATTACATATAATACATGTATTACATATATCGTGTATAGTTACACATAATAGTCATAGATATGTATTTATGTTTGTACATATAAAGTAGATATACAAAATACATATTTGTACTATAGGAATTATATATAAATATGCCTACTTACAAGCACTATTATTATATATGACATATGAGTACACGTCAAACATATAACTTATTTTTTAAAAAAAGATTTCTTTATTTAATTTTATTGATTCATTCAGTTGGCCAGAGGAAAACACAGGGAAGGAAAGTGAGAAAACAAGCCACCAGGTCTGGGACTTGAACTGTGGTCAGCCATATGGAGGTGTCCAGTGCCTTAACTACCACGCCCCAAATATATACCGGAATTAAATAATGGAGGACTAGAACAGATATATAATGAAGATAATATATTTATGTGTAGTATCTCCCTGGTTTGTTTTGGAAAAGTTTTTTCTTGTTTTGTTTCCTTTTTTAAAGCTGCATGGGGAACTGGAGGTTAATTTATTTCTGGAAAGAAGTTGATGCAATTTGAATAAAAAATAAACAAACTTTCCCATCGGGTTTGAAATGTAATTTGTAATGTAAATTTTGGAGAACATGGTTATTTTTCTTTTCTAGGAACCAAACATTTTTTTGGAAGGCCTCTGCTCTCTTCGGAAAAAATAATAGAGATAACGCACTGCAAAGAAAGATAAAGTTCAAAACAGGCCAAGTCCCACAGAAAAAACCTCCCCGGAGAGGTGGCAGGTGGCAGCGAGGGCCGTTTGGGTTGGTATGTCTCCTTGGGGCTGCTCGGAAAGTCCTTCCTGCCCTTTGACAAAGAACAAACGACAGAAAGCCTTCTTGCTCCTTGGTCCGGCGTCAGGACATACAGAGATCAGAGAGGCACATGGGGAAACCTCTCCTTTTTTCTCTGTGTAAGTACTATCTGTGCAGATTGTATTCAGCCTTATTTATTTTTATTATTTATTTATTTTGGAGAGATTTTTGCTATAGAGTGCGTGTGCTCACCAGAAAGACAGAGACAGAGAGACAGAAAGTGAGAAATAACCTCCCAGGGGGAAGAAATAACCAGAAAGACAGAGACAGAGAGACAGAAAGTGAGAAATAACCTCCCAGGTGTCGCCGCAATCCCTTCTCCTCCATTCTCCTCTCAGGATCTTGGGCATGCACGCACACGCGCCCGGCGTGAGTTTAAGCCACCGGGTCTGGGACTCAAGCTATGGTCGGCTACATAGGAGTCCAGCGACACAGCCATTATGCTAACTGCTGGTCCCTTCTTTCTTTCTTTCTTTTTTTTTTTTAAGTTTATTTCTAGAGAGAGAGAGAGAGAGAGAGAGAGAGAGAGAGACTGAGAGCTATCACTCCCAACAGGGTCTTCACACCCCACTCTTAGCCAGCCTGGGTCATGGGGTTGTGTGTACCCTTTGGGCTCAGGAAGGCCCTAGGATATGAACCCAGGACCTTTCTGATGTGGATCAGGTTATGATAACACCACACCACTGCCTGGTGGTGTTATTTTTTGATTTCTCAAAAAGACATTGCTAAGGGCTGCATGTTTTCCCCTCCCAAATCTATAGGTTGAAATCCTAACCTCCCAAAGTGAAGGCATTTAGAGGTGGGGCCTTTGGGAAGTGATTAGGTCATGAGGGTGGAGCTCTCACAAGTGAGGTTATAAAAGAAATACTAGGCAACTTCTTTGTCCCTTCTACCGTACCAGGACTTGCAGAGAAGGTACCAGCTGTAAACAAGGAAGCAAATCCTCCCCAGTCATGGAATCAACCATGCCTTGACTTCTAGCCTCCAGGACTGGGGGAAGTAAATTCATGTTGTTTGTATACCTCTCAGTTTATGGTATTTTGTCATAGCAGCCCCAATGAACCCAAACTGACGTTTTTCACAATTCTTCATTTTGTTGGAACTGCTTTGACTTCTATTACGTGGTTGCCCTTTATTTTTCCCTCCCCTTAATTATTCTTTGATAAATTGGGTCCCCTCCCGTGATCCAGTTTCTTCTGAGTCTAGGGACATCTTTTAGAGCAGCAGTCCCCAATTTTTGTGGTACTAGAGACTGATTTTGTAAAAGACGATTGGCCCATGAATTGGGGCAGGGGGTGGTTTTAGGATGTTTCAAGTGCATTACACTGATTGCGTGCTATATTTCTATTATTATTACGATGTAACAGCCAATGAAATAATTCTATAACTCACCACAATGCAGTATTGGCAGCCACTCCCCAGTGCTAGTATCACTGCCTCAGCTCCATCTCAGATTAGCAGGCGTTGGATTCTCATAAGGAGTACTTATCCTGGATCGCTTGCATATGTGGTTCACAATAGGTCTTGTGCTCCTATGAGGGTTTAATGATGCCACTGATCTGACAGCAGGTAGAGCTCAGGGGGTAATGAGAGTGATGGGGAGGGGCTGTAAATACAGATGAAGCTTACTTCCTGCTGTGTGGCCTGGCCCAGTGGTTGGGGATCCTGCTTTAGAGGAAGTATTCTTTCCATCTTTAATAGAATTAAAAAAAAAACAATTGGGTGTACATGGATTAGACATTTATCATCATTGGTTCATGTATTGTCTTTGGTTTACTTTTTACATTTATTTTAAAAAATATTTATTTATTTAATTCCATTTGCTATTGTTGTTTTTTCATTTGATCAGAGAGAGACAGAGACAGAGACAGAGACAGAGAGAGAGAGAGAGAGAGAGAGAGAGAGAGAGAAAGGGAAAGTGAGAAAGCAAATTACCATGTCCGGGACTTGAACCACAGTTAGCCATGTGGGAATCCAGCACCCCTAACCATCATGTCACCTGTTGGCCCACTTTTTACATTTATTAAATAACGTGTGACACCTGCTGGACTCAAGAATCAGGACATCCTTAACCCCTTACCTTCATGTATATGTACTCTGTTCTGTTCTGTGTCTCTTCTCCTCAGAAGTAGCCATGATGCTTGACTTTTTATTTTTTTGAGAGTTTTTTTTTTTT
>NW_006159697.1:1111633-1112932 GCF_000334495.1 Tupaia belangeri chinensis
CACCCCGAATGAGTTTAAGCCACCAGGTCTGGAACTCGAACCACTGCTGACTACATTGGAGTCCAATGAGCCATTATGCCAACTGCTGGTCTCATGACGTTTGACTTTGTATCCCCTCACTTTGGCAGAAATTTCTCTCTCTCTCTCTATCACAAACATATATGTGCCTAACTCGTATGTAGTCTACTCTTGCTTGTTTTTGTCTTATCACAAACATGTATGTGCCTAACTTGTATGTAGTCTACTCTTGCTTGTTTTTGTCTTTCCTAAGAAGAATATTCTCTGGGGACTTGCTTTTGCACTCAGCTTTGTTTCTAAGGCTTTTCTATGATGTAGTTCATTCAATTCGACAGCTTTAAACTATTCACTGGGGAGTTATGACACTGGATTTACCCGTTTCTCTGTCTTAGGGTACTGTGGCTGTTTTTAATCTTTCGCTTTCATATAAACACTGCTGCTGCGACTGTGTTTCCACATGCCTCCTAGCACACGTGAGCTAGGCTTCTCTTGGGTCTGTAGTCAGGGCTGAAAGAATTGGTTCAGTGACGGCACCAAATAATCTTCCTGGGAGTTGAGGTGTTTAGCAGCAATGCGTCTCATTCTCTGACCCTTTAGTGGGGGGAGACATCTCTCTCCAAAGTGAGATTGCATTGACTACTGTTGATGCGTCACTATGTCCTCCTCCACAGCCATAGCTGTGGTGCAGGGTCTAAGGGGAGCACGCTGAGATCATTATACCACCCCCCATCCAAAGCCTTACAATGACCTTGGAAGGCAGGAATCATTATCCTGGGAAGGAATGTACAGAGGAGGAGCATGGAGCTGGTGGATGAAACATGGGCAGAACTTGACTCAAAGTAAGTTGATCTTTGACTTCATTGATGACCCCGTGGTGTCTTTTGTTATTTTCAACCCTAAGTCACCGATGATGTGCAAGTGGTGTCATTCATTCAGAAATGCTTCTTTGGGGTTGGGCGGATAGTGGTCAAATGACCCACATGGGAAGCTTCCTGGTTTGTGTGCACTGTGTACACGTCAAAGCTGGGGTTGGATTGAGGCCTCAAGACTCTGTTAGGGATGTTGTGTTTCTGTCTCTCTCTCTCACACACACTCTTATGGAAGAAATAAACAAACTTTAAAAAATAGTTAAAAAGGTTCTTTGAGGGACTAGCAGGTAGCGTAATGGCTATGTCGCTGGACTCCCACGTAGTTGACCACAGTTTGAGTCTCAGACTTAAAACTCATGCTGGGTGTGTGTGTATGCATGCCCAGGATCCCGAGAGGAAAATGGAGAAGGGA
>NW_006159697.1:1112949-1121930 GCF_000334495.1 Tupaia belangeri chinensis
ACCTCGGGGGGGGGGGGGGGTGTGATCTTTCACTTTCAGTCTCTCTGTCTCTCTGGAGAGGGCACCCACCCTACAGCAAAAATCTCTCTTTAAAAAAAAAAAAGATTCTTTGAGGATCTTTGAGGCAGCCAAAGGATATTTGCAAGATTAAAGTCACCATTTTGGGGAGCATTGTTTTCTTTCCTTCTAAAAATTTGTTAGACTTCTGCTTTTTTGGGATCACAAAATTTGAAGCAACTAGGAAATATATGCATGCATATATATATATATATATATATATATATGCATCATATATATGCATGCACACACACACACATATATTTTTTTTTCCAGGATATTTATAGGCTGCCAGTAATATTTCCTAATCTGTGTGATATGTTCCACACGATGGTCTATTAAGTGTCAATAATAATATGTGTCTGAGTAGCTACCCCAGGAGTGCCTCAACTTTATGTCATAGCTAGGGTTTTGTCTTGGTCCTCTATTGCAGGCAAACAGAAATACCTGAGATTGGGTGATTTTATAAAAAAGTTATAGTTTATTCAGCTCACAACTTGGAGTCTGGTGAGTCTACAACATGGTGGAGTGCAGGAGCTTGAGCAGAGGGGTGGTCGTCTATAAGTTTCTGCCTGCTTTCACCTCCTTTTCTCTTGTAAACCCACTGGACCTCAATCGTAGGGTTCCCAACCTAAGGCTCTTATTACTCCCAAAGGCCCCACTGTCAAGGGACGAAGTTTCCATTTAACACCTTTGTAATAGGACCAAGTTCCAACACATGAACTTTCACCCACCCAAATGAAGACACATGAACCTTTAGGGGACAAGCCATTATCCAACCATGACAAGTATGTCAACCAGGGTAACATCTTGGCCATAAAGATGATGGCCTTAATATTCGTGTTAGGAAATTGTAGACTAGTCCTGCCTTGATGTATATTTTGTATGGAAAGTGCGTTTTTCCATTCAAAAGTATTTTCTTCATGTTGTGATGAAAAACCATGAAAAACAGACAAAAGTGTAAATAGGGAGAAATAAAAGTATCTGTTGTCTTCACCGCCCAAAGATATCAACTGCTTACATTTTAATACATTGAGAGGGACCAGTAGGTGGCATGGTGGTTAAGGCGCTGGACACTCCCACATGGGTTCCCATGGTTTGAGTCCTAGCCCTGGTGGCGTGCTTTCTCACTTTTCCTCTCTCTCTCTGTGTATCTCTCTGGCCAAATTAAAGAAAAAAAAATAAAAGGAATGAATGAATTAAAGTAAATAAATAATTAAAAAAATACATTGAGTACATCTCTTTCTGTCTTACACTGTAGTACAACTCTTTCTGCTCTTTTTATTTTTAAACCTATATTCTAAGGTTGTGATTTTGCTGAATATATAATTCCATATTCTTCCATTGAAAATGTAATACTATGATGTATATCTCCATATATTTACATATTCCTTTCAAACACCATATTGAATGGCAGCATAAGTTCTTCAACAATTTCTTTTACCTTTCCTCTCAACACTTCTTTCTTATTTTGGGTCTGCTTTGAGGACTTAAGTAAATGATGACTCATGAAGTTAATGCCTATTAAAGAGGATCTTGGAGGGACCAGCAGTTAGCGTAATGGCTGTCACTGGATTCCCACTTAGTCAACTGCAGTTCAAGTCCCGAACCTGGTAGCTTAAAACTCACACCAGGCGTGTGTGCGTGCATGCCCAAGATCCCAACAGGAGAACGGAGAAGAGATTGCAGCATGGCCATCCCCCTGGGGGGTGATTTCTCGCTTTCTGTCTCTCTGTCTCTGTCTGTCTGGCGAGTGTACGTGCCCTATAGCAAAAACCTCTCCAAAAAAAAAAAAATTTGGGGGAAATACAAGCATACATACCTGACATGGACATGTTTTTCAAGCCACTGGGACTGGGATTCGAAGCATGTTAACCATGTAAAGTCTGGCTCTCTATGTCCAGGACTCAATTAATCACTGTGCTATGAGGCCAGACTTTTAGGATCTTCTTTGCACTAATTGTTCTACTTCTCTGTGCATAGAGGGATGAAGGGTCATTTTTATTCCACCATTTATAACTGAACATGTCATTATTCATTCTTCCACCCCACCAACTGGTATCAATGACTCTTTATTCCTTTGATTACTTTTTAAAAAGTTTATTTCTTCCATGAGTGAGAGATAGGGAGAGGCAGAGTACCCCCAATGAGGCTTTGATGCCACGATCCAGCCCCAGCCTCGGCCAGCCCTGATGATGAGCTCATGAGTCTCAGCACACTCAGGGCGGTCTGTGGCTGTGAACTCAGAGCCTTCCCACGTGGGTCAGCACCACAGAGCATCCCATTTTACTGCTGCACCGCTGTCCAGCCCATAGGTGTTTCCTTGTATTTGTATGTCACACTAAAGAGTCATTCAGGAAGGCCATTAAGGTTTGTCCCTGGGTAGCATCAGAATCCCTCGGCTTAGCTGCGTGCAAACATTCTCTGCGTTGGAGATGGCGGAAGAGAGGATTTGGAGCTGGGTGAGACCGTGCCCGTTCCCCTAACCGCGGCTGTGGGCTAATACAAAAAGCAGGGTTTTATACATGAATGATGCACTGAGACCATGCCCGTTCCTCTAAGCGCGGCTGTGGGCTCAGGCAAAAAGCAGGGTTTTATACATGAATGATGCACATGCGGTGTGGGCTGGGGGTGGGATCTGATTGTCCCTGAAGGCAGAATGTAAGCCACTTGGTCGGCCACAGCATTTCCTGTTCTAGGGACGATTGCCTTCCTGTCACAAAAGGTGCCCCTGGTGACCAACCCACGCGACACACATGCCGTTTTCCAAGCATTCTTTCCGGTGCGTTCTCTCCTGTGGTCAACGTGGGCTGCCCACGTGGGGGGCGGGTTGTTCTCCGAGACCCCCGAGGACACAGAAACCGGGGGCAGTGTCCCACTCTGCTTGTGAATTCTCTTTCATGTTTTCAGGCAGCAAGCCCCATGGCACTGAATAGAATTATTTTGTTTTCCTCACACAAGGGTCCTTCGGATAAAAGAGACAGAATGGATCTCTTTGTTTGCCCAGCCCTGTGTGCACAGAGGGCAAAATAGCACCTTACTAAAAGCCCCAAGGGGAGCAGTCATTGCGGGGTGGAAGGCGAGCTGGGTGGACTGCTCTGTTCAGCGCGCACTGACTGTGCTAAACCGCAGGTCCACAATTCCACCCTGTGTGTTTTCCACGTGTGGAGTCTTCTGATAGCCTTGGGGACTGAGCAGCCAGCATGACTGAGGACGAAGCTCTCCGGGGAAAACATTGATTTCATGTGAAGAAAAGGGGGAGGGAAGGTTGGGCCCCGGTCCTTTGAGATGCTGGGATTATTTGTACCAAAAAACTAGTTTCCCTAGCAACAAGCCGTAAGAGCAAATGCTCCTATGTGTTCCTCAGCTACTGGTTTAAAGAGATGCGGTGGAGCAGATGGTTGGGGTAATGCAGGTACTCGGGGTTCTAATTTCCTCCGTGTCAATACAAGGGAGCATAAATATTGGAGGGCCTGTGCTCTACCGCGTGCAAAACCACAGCCTGAGAACTCTTTCAAAGAGGAGACCTTTCCAGACATTCTGCCTCGCTATCAATAATCCAAACAGGATGTTGGCGAAGAAGCAGCATCTGAAGACCCGAATCCTTTGGCAGGGAAGGAGGAGCCGGGCAGGGGGAAAAAAAAAGGCTCAGCTCGGTTGGGTAGCACAGGATCAAAGACAGCAACAGTGCCCAAAGGATGGTTAGGAAGAGACCAGGGCTCAGCCAGCAGAGTTAACCCCTAACTGTCTGCCAGGAGCCTTCCCGAAATGGAGGGATGATGAGTGGGTATTCCGTTCAGCACGCCTTACCGCCACGCGATATTGCTCCTTGGGGCTCTAGCGATGCAATCAGTGGATTGGTGGGATTTGTTGTTGCATTTGTACGTTTGTTTCTTGATGCCATGATGTTCTTCCAGCCCAGTGAGCCAGGATGGCAGGCCCCATGTGACTGGCATACTTGGGAAGATCTCTGAACCCGGACCTATAACCGTCCCACGTGGGTCAGCCTTGCAGAGCCTTGCCTTTTAATCCTGTGACACCACCTGGCTCCATGGCTGGTGGTTTTCCTTTATCTGTTCCAGCTCTATCGCTGGTGAAAGTAGGTCTCTTGATTTTCATAGTGAAGCCCTCTCATCCATGTGCATTGAAATGCAGGAGAAGGAAGGGTAGCCTTGAGTCTCAGGGAGGAAGGGGCTAAAGCGTGAGAATTTTTTAAAAGAATTATTCATTTAATTTGTTATTCTTATTTTTAAAATTTGCTATAGGGCATATGCATGCACACACTTGCATGCACATGAGAGAGAGAGAGAGAGAGAGAGAGAGAGAGAGAAAGTGAGAAAGCAAGCCAGCAGGTCTGGGATTCCAGTAGCAGTCGGCCATGTGGCAGTCCAGCGCCTTCACCTCCACGCCACCTGCTGGTCATGAGCATTTGTGCTCCTAGGCCAGACATGGGAAGTTCTTTGTTGCATTGTGAGTTATTATTGGTGTCTGGCTGGTGTTTGCTCAGAACAAGAATTCCGGTTTCTTTATTATTTCTTTGGTGCCCATAACCTAGATGTACAATGTACTCAGAAAAATATACAATCCACTGTTGAGTTATTTTAAATTAAGCAAAAAAAAAAATAAGAACAAGCTGATTTTGGGATTCCAAATGCACATACACACAAACACATGTGCTTCAAATCAGAGAGAGAGAGAGAGAGAGAGAGAGCGAGCGAGCACCCTCCAACCCCCGTCCCCAGGGGATGGCCGAGCCACGGTCCCCATTCTTCTACTTCTCTATCCTGTTGGGGTTCAGGGCACGCATGCACACGTGCCTAGTGTGTTTTTCAAGGTTCTGTGACAAGGATTTGAACTAGGATTTGCTCTGTGGGATCCAGCTGCAGATGCACTGAGTTTAACCGCTACACCATGGAGCTGGCCCTCAGATGTTGAGATTTTAAATAAAAAGTTATTTCTTTTCTTTTCCGAGAGACAGAGAGAGAGGAGAGACGGGAGGGCCACGACATGCCATGACCGCCGCCTTCAGCCTTCTCATCAGCTAGGAGTGTGGGCTTGTACCTGCACCCGGTGTGTTTTAGAGCCATCGGGGATGTGAACCCTGGCTGGCTCTAGCACTGCAGAGCAGAGAGTGACTGCATGTGCCACTGTGGCTGGGCCAGGTTTGGGGCATTTGAAAATGAAACTTGACTCAGTCTTCCATCTATGGGCTATTCCCACGGATGACGTACATCACTTCCGCAGACACCCAGGTTGATGTTCGCTTTCTATCCGTTAAATACAGTATACCAAAAGTCATGCTGTAGTTTGTTCCAGAAAAATGACAGGGACAATCACAGGTAAGCCCATGTCCATCGCAAAACAGGTACCAGAGCGTGACAGACCAGATGGCTCTGCTTCTGCTTCGTCAGCCCAGTGCAGCTTTCACGACAACTGGCTGAAGGTCACTTACATTTGGTGACTACGAGGAGGATTTTGCTGAAGCGTGCCACCTCTCAGACCATTCCCAGATAGTAATCCAATGTGACCGATACAAACAATTTCATTTCCTCTCTATAAGAAAAAACTTGAGATCGGCAGTTGGCATAATGGTTATGTTACTGGACTCCCATGTTGTCGACTCGGGTTCGAGTCCCAGAACCTTAACACTGAAAACTCATGCTGGGCATGTGTTTGTGTGTGTGTCCAACATCCTGAGAGGAGCATGGAGGAGAAGGGATTGTGGTGTGGCCATTCCTCTTGGAGCGGGGGGTGATTGCTCACTTTCTGTCACTCTGTCTTTCTGGCACATGCCCTATAGCAAAAATCTCTGTCTAAAAAAGAAAAAAGAAAAAGAAATAGCTTGAATTGGGGCGAGCACGTGGTGTGGTGGTTAAGGCGCTGGATTTCCTCATGCCCCACAACAGTTTGAGTTCTGACCTGGCAGCCTGGCAGGTTGAAAGTCACATGTGTGTGTGGGCCCAAAATCCCAGGAGGAAAATGGAGAAGAAGAGATAGTGGCATGGCCATCCCCCAAGAGGGGTGATTTCGCCCTTCCCTCTGTCTGTCTCTCTGACAAGCACATTCACTCCATGGCAAACAAACAAACAAACAAACAAACAACTAAAGAAAAAAAAGAAAGAAAAGGAAAAAACCTTGACTTTATGCTGCTATTGAGATTGGAACGTGTGATTTTCCCATTTCATGAGGGCCGTGAAGCTCTCCACTGGGTAGCTCCCCCTCCCCGACTTGATGCCTTCCAGCCAATCTTGGGCACATCGTCGCAGGATGCCGCCTTTGGGCTCCCGGACAAGATATGGTCTGCACCCAGCTGTGATGGAGCATGCTTGTTTATTAGGCGAGATGATGAAGTGGGGGCGGAGGAGGGAGAGCACAGGACGTCGGTGCTCCAGATGGTTGGCTTTCCAGCCCACGTGCGCGCAGGCATTTGGGAAACCTCCAGCTTTCATTTTATTTTTTAAGGGATCACCTTATATGATTTCACGGATGAGCTGAGACTTTGGACGGAAGATAAACTAATTGAATGCCACCTGAGTTGCTACCGTGTATGGTGGAAGGTCTCTGGATTGCCTTAAAATAGCTTTTAATGAAGAGTTGACGGAGGATCGCTTTTTGGGCTGCAGACAGATCAATGCACCAGAAATGCAATGTGTATTGTATAATCGGAGACCCTCACATATGCGAGAGACACACTCGGGCTGGCCTTGACATTTCAGCCTTTCGTGTTTACCGGCCTGAGATGCTGTCGCTGCAGCGTGAGATGCCTAATGCACACGGATCCTCACTTTTGCACTAACAACATGCATTTATACGGGTCCATGAAAGTCATTTCCCAATAAATGCATCTTTGTTTATGGAGACAGATGTGTGCCCGCCTAGGGTCGTGTAACTGTGACTTTGGGCATCTTTTGACTAGGTCGATCAAAAACTTCACCTAGGGGCCGGCAGGTGGCGTGGTGGTTAAGGTGCTGGACTCCCACATGGCTGATCATAGTTTGAGTCCCGGACCTGATGGCTTGCTTTCTCACTTTCCCTCTTTCTTTCTGTAAAAATTAAAGAAAATATATATAAATAAAAAAAATAAGAAAAAGCTTCACCTACAAGATGTTTACAGCCTTATTTCTTCCAGGGAGCTAGGTAACAGTTAGAGATGACAGTGTTATTTAAAAGAGTCTTTCAAAAATTAAAAAAACAAAAAAGGAAATCAAATTTGGGGCCAGCAGGTGGCATGGTGGTTAAGGCGCAGGTGGCATGGTGATTAAGGTGCAAAGTCCCACATCGCTGACCCTGTGACTCAAGTCCTGGATCTGGTAGCTTGAAAAATCTACTGGGTGCATCTGTGTGCATACCCAAGATCCTGAGAGGAGTTAGAGGAGGAGGGATTGCAGTGTGGTCGTCGTCCCTGGGGAGTGACTTCTCACGTTCCCTCTCTCTCTGTCTCTCTCTCCAGTGAGTGCATGAGCACTATGGTAAAAATCTTAAAAAAAGAATAAGGTTGTACTACGTTGTGTGAGTAGATTTTTCTGTCTCTTTTGAGTTTGCTTTCACTGCATCCTGCTTTATGACAGATTGCACATCTCTGCGGTGACGCACGAGTAAGCCATCCAAACTGAAGCAAGGGAAGGAAGAGACTTTAGAACATGTCCTTCAAGCAGTGTTAATCTTGAGTCCCTCCGGAAAAGTTTTTAAAAACAGGCACTCCAGGGACCAGCAGTTAGCGTCATGGCTATATTGTGGGACTCCCACGTAGTCGACCGCGGTTCGCGTCCTGGACTCGGTGGCTTAAAACTCACGCCGGGCGCGTGTGCGTGCGTGCCCAAGATCCTGAGAGGAGAATGGAGGAGAAGGGATTGTGGCATGGCCATCCCCCCTGGGGGGTGATTTCTCGCTTTCTGTCTCTCTGTCTCTCTCTGTCTGTCGAGCGCACGCACCCTATAGCGAAAACCTCTCCAAAAAACAAAAACAAAAACCCATGCACTTCAGAGAATACGAATTACAGTTCTTTTAAAAGGTAACTTATTTTCCAAAGTGTCCTTTTCTTTTTAAAAGCGCTCTTTGTACTCCCGGCGTTTGGTGGCAGAGGAGGCGGGAGCTGTAGATTTCCGACTCTGCTGCGTTCGCTCTTCCCAGCTGGTGATGAGGGCTTCTTCGTGAAGCCACATTGTGGTGCTTCCCCCCAGGATGTCTCCTGCTGGTACCAGGTGCTCTCTTGGTCCAGCACACCTGGCTCAGGGTTTGGGATTTCTGAACTCCTCGACTGGACAAGCTAGCTCAGATCCTCAGAGTTTCTGACTCTGACTTCTAAAGTTAGCAGCTCTGGGTTTTCAGCCTCTGCTAGCTCCCGATCTCCCGGTATTCTGTTGACATCTTCTCCCTGATCGTTTCTATTCTTCAATACTTTGGGACATTGGGACTAGCAGGTGGCACAGTGGTAAAGGCACTTGGCTCCCACATGGTCGATCCTGGTTCTAGTCCTGGACATGGCGGCTTGAAACTCATGCCGGGTCCATGTGTGCATACCCCAAATCCCGAGAGGAGAATGGAGAAGGGATTGTGGCGTGGCCATCCCCCCTGGGGGGGGGATGAGTTCTCACTTTTTGTCTCTCTGGCCAGTACACGCACCCTATACCAAAAAAAACACTCTCAAATAATAATGATTTGGGATATTACTATTTTTTTTTTTACCTTGTTAACTTATCATGATAAAATTAAACAAAGGAACAGAAAACTTCACAAATAGTGCATAGCTTAATCTATGATCATATGGCAAGCAGCCTGTAACTATTGCCCTGGTCAGAAAAGAGAAGATTGGCAGGTACCCATTCTAGTAACCCATTCTACCCTGTCATGTATGTGCTCTGCTACTTTTTTTTTTTTTTTTTTGAGAGTAATTTTTGCTACAAGGCATGGGCGCTTGCCAGAGA
>NW_006159697.1:1121972-1130228 GCF_000334495.1 Tupaia belangeri chinensis
GAAGATGCCCCTGCTGCAATCCCCTCTCCTTCATTCTCCTCTCAGGATTTTGGGCACGCACGCACGCACACTCTGTGTGAGTTTCAAGCCACTGGGTCTGGGACTTGAACTGTAGTCATCCATGTGGGAGTCCAGTGCCCTAACTACTATGCCACCTGCTGGTCCCTATGCTCTGCCATTTTTTTTAAATAGCTATTGGTTCTTTGCATTTCCACCCATTCTGTCTTCCAGATATGTATCTCTAGGCACTTGGGTTCTGTCTACGTGTAGAATTTGATCGCTTTTTAATTGCTTTCATGCACAGTGTTCTTAGCCATTCTTTCTTTCTTCTTTTTTTTTGACTGTCGTCATCAGTCTCTACAACACACCTATTGAAGAACTTGGGTTATTGGAGCCACTGAGTTTCCCCAAGTCTGAGCATCGGGGATAGGTCTCTCACGGTGCAGGTCAATACTACCCTCTGTTCTCTGTGTTTCCTGCAGCGTGATGCAGAGGCTCGATCCCACCCGGGTTCAATCTGATTCGCAAAACTATAGGGAGTGGAGTCAGCAGGTGGCATGGTGGTTAAGGTGCTGGATTTCCACGTGGCTGCCTACGGTTTGAGTCCTCAACCTGGTGGCTTAAAATCACCACAGATAAATAGAGAAATAAATAAATAAATATTCTAAAACTGTAGGTGGGGTCGAGCTCTTTCAGGAGCCACAACAATACCCAAGTTTGCCTCACTCAGTGATGTTAGCAACGGTTACCCCGGAATGCTTAGATCTGGCCCGTGTCAGCGATCTGGCAAATGGTGCTATTCTGTTGCTACCATTTTGCTTTCATTTAGTAGCTGACATAATATTATAAAGTGACACGTCTTCTTGGGCCCGCAGGTGGTGTGGTGGTTAAGGTGCTGAATTCCCAAATGGCTGACCACGGTTCCAGTCCTAGACTCAGCACCTTGAAAAGCAGAACAAATAAATAGATACATAGATAAATAATTTTTTTTAAAAACCAACTATTTAAGACAACAACAACAAGAAAAAGAGGCACTTCTCTTGTACTGTTTGACTGTCCAATGGTACCATTCATATAGGAAAGACAGGGTAGAAGCTTGATTTTTATTTATAGTTCTCAAGGTAGTGGATTGATTTCTTATAATGTTCAGAAAGAGACAAATTCAAAAAAATTCACCCTGGGACCTGCAGTTAGAGTAATGGCTATGTCGCTGGACTCCCATGTAGTTGACCACAGTTCGAGTCCTGGACCTGGTGACTTAAGCTCACGCGGGTGTGTGCGTGCCCAAGATCCCAAGAGAAGAATGGAGGAGAAGGGATTGCAGCGTGGCCATCCCTGTGGGGGGGGATTTCTGGTTTTCTGTCTCTCTGACTCTCTGTCTGTCTGGCGAGCGTACACGCTCTATAGCAAAAACCTCTCCAAAAAAAGAAAAGAAAAAAAATTCACCATAAACTCCTGGCTTTAAACAGATAGGTTTTAATCTATTATAATTCTTAACATCATTGAGGACTCCCATGTAGCCAACCATGATTCAAGTCCCAGACCCGGTGGCTTAAACCTCACATCGGGTGCACGTGCATGTGTGCCCAAAATCCTGAGAGGAGAATGGAGGAGAAGGGATTGCGGCGTGACCATCCCCCCGGAGGGTGATGTCTCTCTTTCTGTCTCTCTCTCTCTCTCTCTGTCTTTCTGGTGAGCGCATGCGCCCTATAGCAAAAACCTTTAAAAAAAAGTTAATTTTTATTCGTGATAGAACTACGTGCATATGATGAGGAGACAAAGAAAGAGAAGTGGGAATTCCTGGTAGGGTCCTGTCATCTGATCTCCTTCCTACTACCCCCCATCTCCCCAAGTTTCTGGGTACTCATACATGCATGCACACCTGACTGATTTTCAGGTTACTGCAAGGGTCTGAAGCCACCGTCAGCCAGGTGGCTTCCAGGACTGCGGTTCCATTACTTACTGGCTGTGCCACCAGGCTTGGCCTCTGTGAACTTTTTTTTTTTTTTTTTTTGAGAGGATTTTGCTATAGGGCACTTGTGCTTGCCAGAAAGACAGAGAGATAGAAAGCGAGAAATCATTCCCTAGGGGGGATGGCCTCACCGCAATCCCTTCTCCTCTATTCTGTTCTTGGGATCTTGGGCACACATGCACATACACCTGGTGTGAGTTTTAGCCACTAGGTCCAGGACTCGAACTGCAGTCGACTACATGGGAGTCCAGTGACATAGCCATTATGCTGTCTGCTGGTCCCAGCATCCGTGAACTTTGTAAAGACACCTTGCCTTTACATGGTCTGAGTATACAGCCATCGGGAGCTGTGCTCTGTCCCTTTAACTCCCCATTCGTTTCTGTGTACGAGTTGTTAAATATTTAACACTCAGTGCCAGCTTTGTGTTTGCATGTCTCTACCGCTGTCTGGAGCTCAGTGTCTACTAGACGCAAAAAGGGTCCTTGGGAATGCTATTTCCTGACTTTTTCACACGTTTCAGTTTGTACTGTTTGTACTTGAAGGTCAATTTTGCTGAACGTAAGGAACTTGGGCATTTTCCATCCATGAGTATCTTAAATAGATCACTCCATTTTTCTATTGCGATAAAACTTTAGTGTCCAAGTCCGACGATAATGTGATTTTAAAAAATATTTAAATCATTTTCTATTTTTGCCAACAGGCTCACAGATTCTATTTTTTCTTTTCTTTTATGTTCAGGAATTTCACTAGGCAATGTCTTCACATGGGCTTCCTGGCTCAATATTCTCAAGGATATTTGCTCTTTCAACATGTTATTTCAAATCTTTATTTTGAAAAGAATGCACTTACATGGCAGTTTTTAGAATTTATCATCTTCTTTGAGTTTTTTCTTTGGGGATTTTATTGTCAACATGTTGGATCTTCTTTGTTCATTTAAATGTTTATCTCTTTGTCTCTAGTCTTTTTCTTTCTTTCTTTCTTTTTTTTTTTTTTGAGAGGTTTTTTGCTATAGGGCACGTGCACTCACCAGAAAGAGAGAGAGAGAGAGACAGAAAACGAGAAATCCCCCCCCACCCCCGCCCAGGGGGGATGGCCATGCCACAATCCCTTCTCCTCCATTCTCCTCTCAGAATCTTGGGCATGCATGCACATGCGCCCGGCGTGAGTTTAAGCCACCGGGTCTGGGGCTCGAACCGTGGTCGGCTACATGGGAGTTCAGCGACATGGCCATTACACTAACTGCTGGTCCCTCTAGTCCTTTTTATATCTTCAAGGTTTTTTTTTTTTTAAAATCTTCTCTCTCATCTTCCATTTCTCTTGGTATTTAAAAAAATTTATCATCTCTTACCTTTTTTCTAGTTTATTTTTATTTCTAATGTCATTTATTTATTTTAAAATTTCTTGTTTTAAGTTTTGTCATGTGGTTTCCAAATTTTTCGGCTTCTGATTTATATGGTTCTTTGAAGTTATCTGTATGAGTATATTTTAGCACTCTTTGAAATAGAAAATGACAAGTTTTAAGTGACTTATAAGAATGTACCTCCTGGCATGCTTTTCTTATCCGTAGGGATATGACTTAACCCCTCATTCCTTCTTTTCTTATAACACATTTGGATTAAAATCAGCTATGATCCTTTTTCATTGTCTGTTTTCTCATGAAATCATTCTTCTTGAAGTTCTAGAAGTTGCCTTGTTGAGAAGTTGCTGTGTTCAGAAGAGCATCTGAACATCACGATTCTCCCTGTTCCACTATTCTCATACAGGTTTAACGCTATTATGAGTTTACCAGACATTCCCTTTCTTTATATTTCCAGTTTCCGTCCTGGCTCCAAACCCACAGTTGACCAAGAGGCTTCCAGGACTCTAGTTCGAATAATCACTCAATGAGCCACCAGGCTGGGCACTCAGGAACTTTGTAAAGACTCCTTACATTAGGGCCAGCAGGAGGTGTAGGGGTGAAGGCTCTGGACTCTCTCATGGCTGACCGCCGTCTGAGTCCCGGACCCAGCAGCTTGAAACTCATACCAGGCGTGTGTGCATGTGTGACCAAACTCCCAAGAGGAGAACAGAGGAGAGGGGATCGCAGCACGGCCCTCCCTGTCAGGGAGTGATTTCTCACTTTCTTTCTCTCTGTGTTTATCTGTGTCTCCAGTGAGAACATGCACCCTAGAGCAAAAATCTCTAAAAAAAAAAGAAAAGAAAAGAAAAGAAAAAAAACCTTGCATTTTTTGGTACAGTCTGAATATACATCCGATATGAATTATACTCTCTCCTGTCATAGTGGAAAGGCCCTGCCTGAAGAGAACCCTGGTGGGTAAGTTCTAAAAGTGTGTGTAGGCCAACCCACCTATTTTAGTCAGTTCTCTGTTGCTTATAACCAAAGATCACATATCGGACGATGATAAAGAATAGAGGTTTATTGAGCTCATGGTGTTGGAGGCCCAAGGTCAAGGGGTCATATCCAGTGGGGTCTTCTTGCTAGTGGATAACATGGTGGAGAGTACCAAATGGCGAGACAGAGTGAGCCTGAGTCTATGTCTCTCTCTCCTTATAAGGCCACCAGGAGTACACCATGGGGGCCCTATGCAATGACATTTTCTAACCTTAGTTACCTCCTACCTGTTTCACCTCTGAGTCCCCTGGTCAGGTTAAATGTTCACCCTCTTGACCCCATACAATGACTCACCCCAAACCATTTTTCTAAACAATGATTTATTTTAACATTTTATTTATTTGTTCTAATTTAAAAATTTGCCATAGGGCATGTGTGCTCACCAGAGAGAGAGAAAGAGAGAGGGAAAGTGAGAAGGCAAGCCACCGGGTCTGAGACTTGGACTGCATTTGGCCATGTGGAAGTCTAGTGCCTGAACTACCATGCCACCTGCTGGCCCATGACTCACCAAATTGAACACATTGATTTTGGAAGGACACCTTTGATCTGTTGCAGTGTCCCAGCCTCTTCAGGTTGCATGAGTGCCTTGTACTCATGCGCTATTGAGCCGAACAAAAGTCTTCTCACTTTCAGGTACTGTTCTCAGATTGGCCCATCGTGCTTCCAGTGCCAACTCATGGGCCCTTGAGGAGTTCTTCTCTTTCTAGGTCTGCCAGCAATCCTGGGGCTTCCTGCTGCTTCCTCCCACATACACACTGTTCTGCAGAGCTTGTGCTTTGGGGTTCATGGGTATCTCTTACTTCCCGATTTTGCTGTAACTACGCTGCCTGTATTTTTAATTTTAGTATCTGATTATTCTGTGCATTTTTTTTTTTTAAGTTTCTTCCTTCCACGAGCAAGCCCAAGGAGATGTGCTTTGAAAGAAAGGAACCTAACACCGTGGTCTGTAAAACTGCTCCCAACAAGTGATTTTCCACTCATCATTGGTTTAAGCCTATGGTTCCAGAAAACTAAACGTGTGAATATGTGGATGTCAGTGTGCACGTGCATGTGTGTGCTTGAGAGTGTTGTATGTGGCTGTGTTTGTGTGCTGTGAGGAGTGGGTGCCACAGCCCAGTAATTACCCGTAGGAGAGCTATCCACAAAAGGTGGCCATGGCCATCCCCCAGGAAGATGAAGGCTGTCTTTTCGGTGGTTTTATTTTGTATTTTTAAAATTATTTTGCATTGCCATGGAAGGATCTGAAGAGTTGATTAAACATCTTGGCATTGTCACTCAGCGCTGTTACCCTTACCTGCGTGAGACTACGGTGTAGAGAACAAATATATCCCTAGGGACATTCTTGGCAGTGAAAATATATTCATTTGGAAGAGTTTAACATATTCCAGGGACTTTAATGTTACAAGTTAGGGCCTCACTTCCGGCATGTTCCCATCTTGGCTCCTATTTGTCAACGTAGGTCAAAACAGGAAGACAGAGGGGGCCGGAAGGTGGTGCGGGGGCTCTGCAAGGCTGAGCCACGTGGGAAGGTTTGGGTTCCCATGGGGAGACCGCTGAACACACTGAGCGTGGCTGTGAGCTGCGGCTGGCTGGGGCTGGGGGTGGGCTGTGGCGTAAGATCCTGTTAGGAGTACTCTCTCTCTCTCTCTCTGCCCCTCTCTTTATGTTTCTCTTGGTCGTGGAGGAAATAAATGAATAAACTTCAAACCAAACGCAATGCGAACAGGAAGACATAGCCTAGGGGTACTGCAAGAGCAGGGAAGGAACAAGAAAACAAGGTAATGGTATTAGGTGCAAACCACCTTCCCAGCGGGCTTGTTCTGCGGACAGGTCTACGTGCCGTGGGGCAGGCTTCATCAAGACAGCTTTGTTTAGGGAGCGAGGTTCTGTCTGTGTTATCTAATTAGCTGGGTCATACACCATCTGTTTCTGGGAAGGGCTGGCTGCATTAAAAAATCAGCCAGTTGTTTTTTCAAAAACAGTTTAACCCCTTTCAGGGGAGCAACCATGAGGATCGTGCATTTAGGGAAAACAGCTTTTCTGCAAAAGTGAATGCTCAAGGGCTGGCAAAGTTGGGTGCACTTTGTAAAAAGAGCCGGAGCGTAGCAATACCAAATGAATAACTAAAATAAACTCTTGATGAGATGTACACAGCCTATTTAGTTATTTAAAGATTTGCAGGTTTTGGGACCAGCAGTTAGCGTAATGGCTATGTCGCTGGAATCCCATGTAGTCGACCGTGGTTCGAGTCCTGGACCAGGTGGCTTAAACTCACACTGGGCACGTGTGCGTGTGTGCCCAAGATCCCAAGAGGAGGATGGAGGAGAAGGGATTGCAGCGTGGCCATCCCCCCTGGGGGGTGATCTCTTGCTTTCTGTCTCTGTCTTTCTGGCGAGCGCACGTGCCTTACAGCAAAAAACCTCTCCAAAAAAAAAAAAAAAAGATTTGCAGGTTTTCTCCACAATCTTTTCAAATCATGCAAAAGACAGATGGAGGAGGCTTTCGGTATGGATCAGGATGGGTAGGATTTGATGAGAGCTTGAACAAGTGCAAACACTTCCTAAGATCACTTTGGGGGCTGGAGAGTGGCGTGGTGGTTAAGGTGCTGGACTCCCACATGGCTGACCACGGTTTGAGTCCCGGACCTGGTGGCTTGCTTTCTCACTTTCCCTCTCTCTCTCTCTCTTTCTCTGTTCCCCTCTAGTCAAATTAAAAGAAAGAAAGGTAAATAAAATAATTCTTTTAAAAAAAGATCTCTTTGGATTTTCATATTGGCTGCAGTGTGTGTGTGTACGTGTGTGTGTGTGTGTGTGTATGTGTGTGTGTGTGTGTTGGCTTAGGGTTATGAATTCTGAAGGAATCAAGGCATAGGGCATGGCTGGAAAATATTTGGGAGCACTATTACAGGCACCGTACTGTGGGATTTTAGTAAGGATGTCTTCTACCGAGGTGGAAACTGCCACTCACGTACCTTGACCTATTTTTAGGAACGCGCCATTGCATAGCCCCGAAGGCAGAGGGAAACATCTATTCTACACGCAGGAAACACTGAGATAGGGAGACAGTGAGATTAGAAATCTGTGTGTCTTACTTTCTCTCCCCGAAAAAGCAGCATCAGCAAGTTTTTAAAAACACATAACTTTAAAAAATTCGCCAGAGGGTGAATGTGCTTGGCAGAGAGAGAGAGAGAGAGAGAGAGAGAGAGAGAGAGAGAGAGAGAGAGAACACCTCCCTCCCCCAATGGAGAATGGTCGCACTGCAACCTCTTTTTCTTTGTCCCTCCCCTCTCTTTTTCCTTTGGGATTTTGAGCATGCACATGCACATGCAGCGTAGTTTTCAGGCCACCAGGTTCAGAATTTGAACCCTCCCATCAGACGTGTGGGATCCTTCTGCAGTAAGCACCATGCAACTGGCTAGCCCAATAACTTCTAAATAATGAATTATTAACTTAATTTTATTTATTATTATTTTTATTTGCTACAGGACATGTGTGCTCACCAGAGAGAGAGAGAGAAAGAGGAGAGAGAGAGAGAGAGAGAGAGAGAGAGAGAGACAGAGAGAGAGAGAGAGAAAATGCAAGCCACCAGGTCTGGGACTCGAACCATAGTTAGCCATGTGAAAGTCCAGTGCTTTAACCACCAGGCTACCTGATGGCCTCACCCAGTAACTTGTTTTCTTTAAGAATTATGTTATTAAACTTTATTTATTTTCATTTGACCAGCGAGGGACAGAGTGAGAGAGAGAAAGAGACGAAACGTGAGAAAGCAAGCTGCCAGGTCCAGGACTCAAACCATGGTCGACCATGTGGGAGTCAAGTGTCCTTAACCACCATGCCACTTGCCAGCCCCTCACTGAATAACTTTATTTATTTATTTATTTATTTATTTATTT
>NW_006159697.1:1130434-1131466 GCF_000334495.1 Tupaia belangeri chinensis
CGTTCGGTATGGATCAGGATGGGTAGGATTTGATGAGAGCTTGAACAAGTGCAAACACTTCCTAAGATCACTTTGGGGGCTGGAGAGTGGCGTGGTGGTTAAGGTGCTGGACTCCCACATGGCTGACCACGGTTTGAGTCCCGGACCTGGTGGCTTGCTTTCTCACTTTCCCTCTCTCTCTCTCTCTTTCTCTGTTCCCCTCTAGTCAAATTAAAAGAAAGAAAGGTAAATAAAATAATTCTTTTAAAAAAAGATCACTTTGGATTTTCATATTGGCTGCAGTGTGTGTGTGTACGTGTGTGTGTGTGTGTGTGTATGTGTGTGTGTGTGTATGATATCAGAAAAATAATCAAGGCATTAAAGCAGTAGTATGCATTATATTAATGCCAAAGACTTTTCTTTTCCCATAAAATAGCATTCTGCAATGATATCTTGCCTGTTTTCATATCATATAATTATTTAATATACCATACAAGGTAATAGCCAATTAAAAATTCATATAAAGATGAATTTCCGATATATGTATTCTTTTATAAAGAAATAACAAACCAAATATTTAGAATTCAATGAAAAATAATGTTAGCATTTGGTTCTCAAAGAATGCATAGCACAGTATTAAAATCTCTTTTAAGATGTAGGAAGAAACTCAAGCAATATGCAAACAAGTTTAATATTCAAAAAGATGAGAGAGAGAGGGAGAGAGAGAAGAAAAGGTGGAGAAGGGGGAGATGAAGGGGAGGGGAAAAGGTCGCACTGCAACCTCTTTTTCTTTGTCCCTCCCCTCTCTTTTTCCTTTGGGATTTTGAGCATGCACATGCACATGCAGCGTAGTTTTCAGGCCACCAGGTTCAGAATTTGAACCCTCCCATCAGACGTGTGGGATCCTTCTGCAGTAAGCACCATGCAACTGGCTAGCCCAATAACTTCTAAATAATGAATTATTAACTTAATTTTATTTATTATTATTTTTATTTGCTACAGGACATGTGTGCTCACCAGAGAGAGAGAGAGAAAGAGGAGAGAGAGAGAGAG
>NW_006159697.1:1131529-1146436 GCF_000334495.1 Tupaia belangeri chinensis
GTTAGCCATGTAAAGGTCCAGTGCTTTAACCACCAGGCTACCTGATGGCCTCACCCAGTAACTTGTTTTCTTTAAGAATTATGTTATTAAACTTTATTTATTTTCATTTGACCAGCGAGGGACAGAGTGAGAGAGAGAAAGAGACGAAACGTGAGAAAGCAAGCTGCCAGGTGGACTCGAACCGTGGTCGACTACGTGAGAGTCCAGCGACATAGCCATTACGTCAACTGCTAGTCCCTCACCCAGTAACTTTTAAATGACTTTTTATTGACACTTATTATGCGCCAGGAACTATACTGTGTTCTTGCTTGTCACTGATTTGTTTCCTCACAGTCACTTTTTTTTGACAATTAATATTTGTATTTATTTATTTTAATTTTTATTTATTTATTTGACATACTTTCACTGAACACTAGCACAGCATACAAAATGCAATTTTCCAGCCAGAATAGACTGCAAAGTGGCTTAATCATACATGTTATTGTCAACAAACAATTTTCCATTTCTTGTTTCTTGTACATATATTTTCCCCTTATTTCTCACCCTCTGCCATTTCCCATCCTCCTCCCACCCTGTCTCTGGTATCTACGGTTGCGTTCCATTCTTCTATTTTTTCCCACATTGTATTGATTCACAAAATATCTTAATCTAAATACTTTCAATAGTAATTTCAGCTGGTATATATACGTATATGTGAACCAAGGTTGACTTTAGGCATGAAACTCCCTCACAGTCACTTGGAAACGGGCAACTCTGTAGGAAGTATTTGGGGAAGGGTCGTGTCTAGGCTCTCCCTTACAGTTAGGGGTGTCAATGCTTCCCCCAGAGGAAGAGATGGAGCCAGCAGTGCAGACGACTCTTTGCACAATTATTGGAACAACACAGCATTGCTTTCGAATTTTCCTTTGAGAGCGGTCTGCCGACTTTTATCCGTAACGAGGCATTATTGCTCAATTACGTTCAACTAATTACGTGGAATCCATTCCAGTGCCACACTCAGATATTATCGGATTAGCTCTGCAATTACACAGCACAAGTGTTCTGGAAAACAGGAGTTAAAGAGAGAACTATTTCATAATGGCATTGGAAAGGGGGAGAAGGGATTTCTGATCAATTATATTGAAACTGGTCATCCAGTTCGAAGAACGTGGCCTCTGTCGGGCTGATACAGTGATCTTTCCGACACTTGGGGAGGTTGTCGAAAAGTAACCTTTAAAAATGCCACCTGGGCCAACGGTGATAGCCAAGCTCTGACGCAAGTCGGCCATAATGGAGCTGCATGGGGTGTGTGTGTGTGTGGTTCTCGTCCCAGGGTCTCCCTGTGCACGCTTGGTACACGCATGCCTGTGATTTGGGCTGACTGAGGCTGGGGGCGGATCATGGCGTGGAGACCTTGATGGAAGTTGGTTCTCTCTCTCTCTCTGAAGAAATAAATACATAAACTTAAAAAGAAAAAGATATTTAAGTGGCCAGGAGGTGGTGTGGTGGTTAAAGCTCTGGACTCCCCCTCACTGCTGTTCCAGTCCTGGACCTGGAGGTTTGAAAATCATGCCTGGCATGTGCGTGTACATGCCCGAAATCCTGAGAAAAGAATGGAGGAGAAGGGATGGTGGCGTGGCTATTCTCCCGGGGCGTGATTTCTCACTTTCCCTCTTTCTCGTGGCCCTATGGCAAAAACCTAAAGAAAAAAATTAAAATACCACTGGGTAAATATATTGAGTTCAAAACGAAGTCACTGTGATATAACAAAATATTACTGGGGGGGGGGACCAGCAGTTAGCGTAATGGCTATGTCGCTGCACTCCCACGTAGTCGACCGTGGTTCGCGTCCCGGACCCAGTGACTTAGAACTCATGCCGGGCACGTGTACGTGCATGCCCAAGATCCCGAGAGGAGAATGGAGGAGAAGGGATTGCAGCGTGACCATCCACCCTGGGGGGTGATTTCTCGCTTTCTGTCTCTCTATCTCTGTCTGGCGAGTGCATGCGCCCTATAGCAAAAACCTCTCAAAAAAAAAAAATATTACTAGGGGGAACCAGCAGTTAGCGTAATGTCTATGTCGCTGGACTCCCACGTAGTTGACCGCGGTTCGCGTTCTGGACCTGGTGACTTAGAACTCATGCCGGGCGTGTGTGCGTGCGTGCCCAAGATCCCGAGAGGAGAATGGAGGAGAAGGGATTGTGGCATGGCCATCCCCCCGGGGGGTGATTTCTCACTTTCTGTCTCTCTGTCTCTCTCTGGCGAGCGCACGCGCCCTATAGCAAAAACCTTTCTAAAAAGAATATTACTGGGCTCCGCTGAGTGTGAAGTATGTGGGTGAGTTATAGCAGAAGATCTCGTGGGAGAGTTCAGGTGTGGCAGTGGCCGGGACGTTGGGTGTTTCTGCTCACAGGCCTCCCTTTTGCTTCTGGGAAGGCGTCCTCATGAGAGGCCCAGAGCTGTTTGAAAGGCTGATGTTAAGGGATGGGAGACAATAGTGGCTACGGAAATGGGACCCCTGCAGGCCCTAGGCAGCAGGCCAGGCTCCCCTCCCTGCTGCCCAGGTTGTACCTCTCTGCCTGCTCCCCGCCTTTGATCTTCCCCGAGGCTTTGAAATCACGGGCATCTTCCAGCATCTTCCAAATCCCACGTGCTGCTCTGCAGTCTTCATCTGATTCCTTGGTAAAGACCAGAAGGCTGATGCTGTCCACGGCCCGTTTTCCTTGCTCTTAGAAAGTGGACCTGCAGTTATCTTAACACCGATCTCTTCCATGCAGCGTGGGCAGGCTCACTTTTCTCTTCTTCGAGAGACATTTTTGCCATAGGGCACATGTGCTTGCTGGAGAAACAGAAAGAGAGAGACAGTGAGAGGGAACATGAGAAGTCAACACCCCAGGGGGGATGGCCACACTGCAGTCCCTTCTCCTCCATTCTCCTCTCAGCATTTTGGGCACACATGCACATGTGCCTGGTGTGAGTTTGAAGCTGCCGGGTCTGGGACTCGAACAGCAATCGGTCATGTGGGAGTCCAGCACCTTAACCACTATGTCACCTGCTGGCTCTGACAAAGCTCACTTTTAAGGGTTAAGGGGGTCCCGTAAATAGGGGGTTAGGGAATCTGTGGAAGAAATTGGGCCCCATATGAATCCTTTATTCAAAGGTTTGATCTCTCTCTATCTCTTTATCTCTGCTTCTCTGTCTTCTCAATCTCTCTCTGTCCCTTTCTTTCCTCCCCGTGTCTCTCTCTTCTTTCCTCCTTTCCTCCCCCTTTTATTCAGTATTAGATAAAATCCCAACCGGAGGGCTAGATACTGGCGTCGTGGTAATGCAGTGCCTGTGGGAGGATCTTGTTCTGGGTTTGAGTCCAGAGACCTCCCTGAGAATGCTGGGCATGCAGGTGCCACTGATCCAGGGCTGGCAGAGGCTGGATCAGTCCATGGTGTCAAGACCCTGCTGGAGTGCTGTCTCTGTCTCCCTCTCTCTCTCTTTTATACTTCTCTCACTCATGGAAGAAATACATGAATAATTACTAAAGAAATCTCAATCAACTTTATAAGATGCAGGCATTGACTCCCATGTTGCCCTGGTAGGTCGAAGAATGATCTGTGTGGGAGAAGACAGGTCTCGCCCGTGAAAGACGATTAATTTTGAAAATTACCTGCTGCTGGCCAGCAGGTGGCACAGTGGTTAAGGCGTTGGACTCCCGTGTGGTTGACAGCAGTTTGAGTCCCAGACCCGGAGGCTTGAAACTCATGCCGGGCATGGCTGTGTGTGTGCCCTAAATCCTGAGAGGAGCATGAAGGAGAAGGGATTGTGGTGTAGCCATCCTCCTTGGTGGGTACCTCTTGCTTTCTGTCTCTTTGGCAAGCACAGGGGCCTTATAGCAAAAATCTCAAAAAAAAAGAGAAAGAAAAAGGAAAGAGCTTCTGACATGGGGCTGTGAAGCCACCAGGTACATTGCCACTTGAGGCCATGGCCCGCTTTGTGGAACACGGTGTCATTTCCGCTACCGTAGAGTTACAATATGGGTTATTATCAGATAACCACGATCTACGATCTGGGGCAAATCATACTCCCTCAACAACACAGATGCTTTCTTCTTCTTCTTATTTTTAAGCTTATTTATTTCTTCTATAAGTAAGAGAGAGAGAAAGAGACAAGCAGCCCCGACAGGGTCTTCATGCCATGATCCACCCCCTGCCCTGGCCAGCCAGGATCATGGGCAGACACACAGGACCCAGCAGGTACGGGGAGACCTCAGGACCCAGATCCAAGACCCTCCCACATGGCTTCCACATCGCCAAGCACCTCACATTACTCACTGCCATGAATGGATGACAACAGAGTTTTCGTTTGTTGTCTTAGGTTACGCCATAGGGTGCGAGTGCTCACCAGAGAGAGACAGACAGAAAGTGAGAAATCACCTCACGGGGGGGATGGCCATGCCACAATCCCTTCTCCTCCATTCTCCTCCTGGGATCTTGGGCATGCACACATGCCCAGTGTGAATTTCAAGCTACCAGGTCCAGGACTTGAACTGTGGTAGGCCATGTGGGAGTCCGACATCTTAATCACTATGCCACCTGCTGGCAGGGATCCTTGAAGCCACCTCTTTGCATTTCCCCTCAGAGAAGGCCTTCAGAACACCCGATTCCCCGAGGGCAGCCATTCCCAGTGCTGAGGATCTAGGGCTGAGAGTGTCTGTCCTGGAACTAAGAAGTAGCCATGGCTGGCTCCAGAGTTCTGCTCCTCCCTACTCTGTGTGAGGATGGGAATGAAAAGACACCCAAGGGCTGACACATGGCCGAGAGGAGACCTACTTGCACCTTTCTGGAGAGAACCCAAGAATGCTGAGACCCTAGGAAAGGAGGTACGTGGGGGTGACTCTTTAAAAAAATTAAAAAAAAAATTTTTTTTGCCAGAGGGTGTGTGCTCTCAACAGAGAGAGAAAGAGAAAGAAAGTGGGAAGTCTCCCCTACAGGGCATGGCCCTGCTACCATCCCTCTCCTTCATTTTTCTTTTGGGATTTTGGGCACTCGGTCACACGTGCCTGGTGTGTTTTTCAAGCTGCGGGGTCTGGGACTCGAACTGTGTCCTTAGCCATGTGGCATCCGGCCACCTCACCTCCCACGCCACCAGCTGGCCCCTGAGAATCTTTAACCTTACTTATTTGTTTATTTTCTCGACACGGAAGAATCGCACAAGTGATTTTTCAGCACGAGAGTATAATGTATGATTAAATGAGGGTCATGAGCAGACCCATCACCTGAACTGTGTGGCTGCTCTGTGTTGGGAGCATTCGGAAGCCTCTCCTGCAGCTCTTCTGAAGCAGACAGGAAGTTGTCCATTACGGTTATGTCCACCCTACCGTGATTTAGGACAGCAGACACTGTTCCTCTTGTCTAGCTGTAATGTTGCTTCTGCTAACCACGGAGGAATCCCTTTTTTTGGAGAGGTTTTTGCTATAAGGCATGTGTGCTCGCCAGAAACACAGAGAGAGACAGAAAGTGAGAAATCACCCCCCAAGGGGGATGGCCACGCCGCAATCCCTTCTCCTCCATTCTCCTCTCGGGATCTTGGGCACGCACGCACACACGCCCAGTGTGAGTTTAAGCCATCAGGTCTGGGACTCGAACTGCAGTCAACTACATGGGAGTCCAGTGACATAGCCATTATGCTAACTGCTGGTCCCAACCTAGAAGTGCTTTCTGAGGATGGTCAGAGGCGAGACCGCCAGAGCCAGAGAGGATAGGCTCTGCATGCCCTAGGTGCTGCCTGGCCATTTTCCGTTGGCTTCTCTGAAAGGATTGTAATTCATTCTCTGGATGAAAATGAGACTATCCGGACTCTTCTAGAACAGAGAGGTCAGCACATTGTCTCTGCAAAGGTTTGGTGAGTATTTCAGGTCTCTGCTGAACGAGGCCACGGCTGTCTTCATGCCAGACCTAGCTACAGGCCATGGTATCCAAGAGATGACACCGAGAACCCGCATGACCTTTCACAAACACAGGCATGAATTACAGGTGGCTTGTGGGCCCTAACTCTTGGCCCCTGAAAAAGGATACGAGAGACAAAGGTTTGGTTTGTGCTTGGGGGTCATGGGGTTATTATACATGGTCAGAACTGTAGTAATATTATTACTGAATAATGGCATTATTCCTGTATTATTCTTGTAATAGAATAGAATATTACAAGGCTATTCTATTCCAAGGATAGGATATTATGAATTAGTATGGTAACAGCCCCGTCAGGCTACTCAGGTGGCAGGTGGTATGCTAATTATATGAGAGGTTGTTTATTTTTATTTTTTAAATTAGAATTATCTTATTTAACTTAATTATTTAAATTTGACCAGAGAAGGAGAGAGAGACAGAAAGTGAGAAAGCAAACCACTAGATCTGGGACTCGAACCATAGTCAGCCATGTGGGAGTCCAGCGCCCTTAGCCACCACATCGCCTGCTGGCCCCATATGTAAGGTTTTTTACCAAGAATTTTACATTCGTTATCTGCAGAGTCACACAAGCATCTCCATAATCTAATCCTGAACATTTTCTCCACTCAAAAAAACAAAACAAAATAAAACACCGGAAACTAAACAAATAAAAACACCCCTGCACACTCATTACACATCATCCTTTACTCCTCCTTCACCCGGCCTGGGAGCCGCTAAGCTGTTTCTCATCTCTCTGGATCTGCCTATGCTGGACCTTTCATATAAATAGAATCACGGTATGTAGCTTTTGGGGACAGACTTCTTTCCCTTAGCCTCATGGCTTTGAGATGCATCCACGTTGAACATGTTTATCAGTGTTTCATTCCTTTTCTCTGGCTGGGTAATATTCCACTGTATGGACATACCACATTTTGTCTATTCATTCCCCAGCTGATGGACATTTGGGTTGTTTCTGCTTCTTGGCTATTATGAATGGTGTAGCAATTAATATTTGCATATGGGTTTTTATTTCTCTTGGTATATACCTAAAAGTGGAATACATTGGTCACATGGTAACTGTATATTTAACTTTCCGAGGAGCTGCCAGACTGATTTTAAAAGTAGCTACCGCATCTGACATTCCCACTGGTGGTAATCCATGAGGGTTCCAAGGTGTCCATGTCCTCACCAACATTTGTTGTTATCTCTCTCTCTCTTTTTATTTTTTGGAGAGGTTTTCGCTATAGGGCGCGTGCGCTCACCAGACAGACAGAGAGACATAGAGACAGAAAGCGAGAAATCACCCCCCAGGGAGGATGGCCACGCCGCAATCTCTTCTCCTCCATTCTCCTCTTAGGATCTTGGGCACGCACGCACACGCGCCTGGCGTGAGTTTTAAGCCACCGAGTCCGGGATGCGAACCATAGTCGACTACGTGGGAGTCCAGTGACATAGCCATTACGCTAACTGCTGGTCCCTGTTGTTATCTCTTTTAGTGTAGCCATCTTAGTGGGTGTGCAGAGGTTTCTAACTAGCAGATTTAGAAGTCATCAATCAGGACCAGCAGGTGCTGTCATGTTTATGTTGCTGGACTCCCATGTAGTCCACCACAGTTTGAGTCCTGGATCTGGCAGCTTAAAACTCATAATGGGTGTGTGTGCATGGATGCCCAAGAGACTGGGGGAGAAGGGATTGCGGCGTGGCCATCCGCCCTGGGGGGTGACTTCTCACTTTCTGTCTCTGTGTTTCTCTTTGTCTCTCTGGCAAATGCACATGCCCTATAGCAAAAATCTCTCTCTAAAATAAAATTAGAAAAGAAAAGACATCAGTCAAATTTAGGAATTTAGCACAGAATATTATTGAGTGCCTCACAGAAAATTATTCAGTGCTTTGGAAATACATAAGCAATGACTGAGTTTGTGGGGGAGGATTCAATTAGATGTTTATTTTGATGTCCCTTGAAGATATGAGTCACTTCTGCAGACCAAGCAACACTTTGGGTTGGGACCTGAAGGACATGTTTGTTGAATGTGACCCCCAACCTCTCATCATCTCTGGCTCTTTTCTTTTTCTTTTTCTTTTTCTTTCTTTCTTTCTTTTTTTTTTTTTTTTTGAGACGTTTTTGCTTTAGGACGCATGCACTTGTCAGACAGACAGAGCCAGAGAGACAGAAAGCGAGAACTCACCCCCCAGGGGGGATGGCCACACCGCAATCCCTTCTCCTCCATTCTCCTCTGGGATCTTGGGCACGCACGCACACGCGCCCGGCGTGAGTTTTAAGCCACTGGGTCCGAGATGTGAACCGTGGTCGACTACATGGGAGTCCAGCGACATAGCCATTACGCTAACTGCTGGTTCCTCTGGCTCCTTTCTAAAACATTATGTTGTAAAGGCAAGCTTTGGTGAAAATGATGAAGACTATCCTTCAATCTTTCAGGAATATAATTTTGGAAGTTAAGTCTATTTTTTTAAATTGACATTATTTTGCATAATTACAGTGAGTATAAGCTAACTTGCAATGTCCCCGATTATTAATGCTTAAGAACTAATTTTTTAAAAATAAGGGCTTTCAGGTGGCATGGTGGTTAAAGGCACTGGACTCCCATATGGCCAACTGTAGTTCAATCCTGGACCTGGTGGGTTGCTTTCTCACCTTCCCTCTCTCTCTGTCTCTATCTCTCTCAGATCAAACTTGAAAATAATAATAATAATAAATAAAGTTAAATAAAGTCATTATTTAAAAAAAATGATAGGAGGTGTTGTGCTCACCAGAGAGAAAGGGAGAGGCGCAGAGAGAGAAAATGAGAAAGCTCCCCTCCCCCAAGGGTGATGGCCACACGGCAACCTCCCTCCTCTGTTTCTTCTATGGGGGTTTTAGGCCCCATGCACGTGTACACAGAATGTTTTTCCAGCCACTAGCTGCAGGACTGGAATCTTGTGGCTACCTCCAACGCCATGCCCCTGGCTGGCCAAGAACTAATTTAATGAAGGAACACGAGTGACCGAGTTTTCACGGAGGCTGAACGTGATGTCGTGAAACCGAGTGAGAAGAAAGCCAGTCACCAGGAGAGCTGGGTTCTGAGCCCAGTTCTGCTGCTCATGTTTTGTGTGGATCGCTCTGGGTCAGCTGGTGACTGTCCTGCTTCACCTTCCTCCCCTGGAAGTGGGGTGCATCCCTTCTGCTGCTTCTCTTACAGAGCCGCTGGTTGGAATGCCAGACAGAGGGCATGGAAGCACCTTCACAAAATGTGGCGGTCTGCGAGTACTGCAAACCGAATCGGGATGGAGTGACGAGGACGGTGAGCAGATGCCACGGGTGAGTTGCTGGGAAGATGAACCAAGGCAGATTCATCACACAGTTCCCAGGCTGCAATCCAACTGGGAGCCCATCCATCCAGTCCCCTCCCCTTTCGGAGGTGGAGGTCTGGTTTGCCCCCAACCTTTGAGCGGCGGGGGAAGGACGGGGCTAGACGTGAGTTCGCACGGCACCCAGCACGCGTATCATACACGGCTACCCCTCAGAATCCACAGGGTCTGCACATGTGGAATCAACTGCAGACAGGACATCTTTGAAAAGAGCCTGACACTGTAACAACCACCACAAAAATACCCCCCAAATAAAACCAGTACGGGACAGCAAATATTTGCATAGCACATGTGCTGCCGTGTGTTTTACAAACACTGTGGAGATGATTTCAAGTGTATGGCAAGGCACGTGTCGGTTCTATGCAGATCCTGTACCATTTTGTATGAGTAACTCAAGCATCCATGGGTTTTGATATCTAAGGAAGGTCCTGAAACCCTCCCCTGGAGAAACCAAGAAACATCTGTACCTCCTTCTACATGTGTGTGTCTCCCAGAATGTCCATCCAAATAGCCCACGAGGATTTCCCTGTGTACCGGTGAAGCCTGGGATGCCACACATATTCTCATCCGCCATTTTCTCCTCTTTGACACTGAGCCTTCTCTTGTATTGTTGTTTATTATTATTATTATTATTATTATTATTATTATTATCATTTTGACAGTCATACTTGACTGTGAGGGAGACTGGGCGATGTGGGCTATTTATCCCCAGAAAGAAGACATGAGAGCTATTGGGGACAGCCCGACAGTAGCAGCCAGACCACAGCCAGTCATGTGGTTTGAATGGTCGAAGCCACTGGCTAGGAATGGCTCTGCACCACCAAGTCCATAGTGTCTCATCAGTACCAACCTTAGAATGAGGGAGGAAAAAATGGGGGTGGGTAATTCGGGCTCTCCTAAACCCACAATGGAGGGTGCTAAAGTCACAGCAGGCAGGAGGGTGTCTAGTGAAAGCTTTTCTTACTGGCATCTGGAAAGCTCTGGGTGTTGTTGTATGCAGCCTGCCGCCTTCCTCCCTCCATCGCCGCCTCCGCACACTCACTCATGCCTAGGAATGGGCAGGGCCAGGGCAGGGCATTGTATAAATACCCAGGATCAGAGAGGAAGTCTTCAGAACCTGACTCTGGACAGCTCTGCCTCGGGGATGTAGTGCCGGCAACCGGAAGATTTTTTCCATTACAGCAGGGAGAGTTTCCTACTCGGAGACAATCTTGTTCTGAGAGTGTGGGAGATTTTTTTTTTTTTCCCCTTAATTGAGCTCAGATATGAGACTCAAGCTGAGGTTTAATTACCCTTTACCTTTTAAATTCCTTAAAATAGTAACTATTTGCAGAGTACACCCACATTCTGTTAAATGCACTAATAATTTTCTCCAACGAGCTTCATCCGCTGCACGGTCTCACGATTTGCAGCTTCTCTATGTCCTGTCCTGGGTGTTTGCAGTCTTCCAATATCTCTGGTTTTGCGATGTTTCCGCATGCATCCGTGTCCCGGGCTAGTATTGACGGTGTGAAGGTTTTCGGTGTGTACACTGTGGATCCTGATCCATAGGTCATATGCTAATTTACCTATTTTAAAATGTCAAATGCCTTACTGTACTACTAATAATGTTTCAGGCACACTCATTTATTTGACGGCTGCTTTCTATGTCTTTCAAGATAATCTGACACTATGTAACTTGATTTTTATCGGTGAACTTGAGCAAGGTCAATCCTTCCAGGGCAAGAGAACCATTAGAATGACCTTTCCTTCGATAAAGTGTGTGTGTGTTGTTGGTGCGTGTGTGCAGGCGTTTTGCAGGTGCAACCGAGTTAAAGGACACAGGAGACATTGAAAAATCGATTCCTTGAGGAGCGTCAGAGACGGCCGTACTGGGAGGAGCAGGGTGGGCTGCATCCTTCCTGGCATTGGGCCATTCTGGAGCTCAGCAGAGAAGTCTAGAGTCTTGGCAAGAAAGTCTTCCCCTTTCCTACTGAGCTAATTTCTCCTCGGGGACTAATTATGACAAGAGCGACGTTTCTGTGTTTCGTAAGACCACAGGTGAAGACAGTTGGCTTCTTTGTCCAGGTTCCCCTCTGCAGCTGTTCTTGACAGGTGTTAGTGGCCAGGCCACTTGTGTCCCTGCCAGTTGCAGGGCAGAGTCGAGGGAAAGATCTGTGGGTTTTGTTCCATGCCCTGTTCCACGAATGGATTCCATGTTGCTTTGCAAATTGGGGCCAGTCCAGGCGTGTCAGGGAAGCACGACGAGACCGTGCCCAGAATAATGGCAGGTATTTCTGTTACCTCATCATCATGCCTTTAACGTGTGTAATGCCACATCTCATTCCAGGGCTGCTCTGGTGCCCTCATGAAAGGGCCACCTCCTAAGTCCCCCTAGGACTGTGTCTCTTCTTGCATGCCAGATCGGACGTCTGCAGACCAGTGAACACACACGCCCCTGATAATCCTGCTACCAACAGGAATGGCCGCACACATCATGACCCCAGACGTCAGCCACACCCTTTAGCTATCGAGTGGAGAAAAGTCAACAAATCTTGTCATAACAATAGGGCCGGGACCAATTCCCCAGTTTGTATTTGATGTCATTAAAAGCTCAAGTTGTACGGCAGGGGGTGGAGGGAGCAAGAGAAGTCGCCGAGAAAGAGGCAGCTGACCTTTTCAACCTCCCCCAAAACACTTGAGTGCCCTGCATAGTATTCCCTAAGTCTCTTCAGTCACATCCCAGCCCATACAAGGGCACTTTGAAGTCACTACCAGACACTGAACATTGTAGACACTGTCTGGGGCCACAGGCTTCTCCTCAGCTGTTAATATTTTAGCTCCTTTCACATAGAGATTTATTTGGTCTAAACTGTTGTTCTAGGGACACAATAATTGCGATATGATTTTTCTTATTCTTTAGGAAGGTAAGAATTATTTTCAAATCTTTATCAACGTAATGAAATTTGACGGCTCACGACTGACTTAGAAATGGTTTTGACGAAAAGGTATGGTGATGAGTACCTCGTCACTGGAAAGTGTCACCCACACATAATCATATGTTGACACCCCTTTGTTTATGAGGATGGTTATGAATATGATTATGTTAGAGATTCCGTTGCTATGCATCACTTAGCTTGTGGAGAGACTTTCCCCAACGTGGGGAAATACACCTCAGACCAGTCCCGTTGAGAATACGATACACGTCATTACCAACAGGTAATAAGCCATTTCTGTGTCCCACAAATGTCTTACTTCTCCGTTCCCCCCACCGCTTTCTCCAGCCGTCCTTCCACACTGCTTCCAGTATCCATAACTTTTTCCAATGCTTCTATGTCCTCATACCTTTTGGTCTCTACCATAGAGTGTGGACTGTTAGCATCCCTTCTTACTTTGCATTCCTCTAGAAAAATATTCGAAGATGACGATGCAGTGCAAGGGGAGCTGGTTCCCCTCCAGAAAACACTGGCCAGGGAGGAAGAAAGGAATCCGTGGAAGGGTGATGTCATCAGCCAGTTTCCACCAAGGGTACCTGGAGCTTACTGCCCTGTTGCAACTCTAGAAATCACTGAGCCACGCAACGAGCGAGGGAGCTGGGGTATTGACACACCAGTTTCCGTCACTCATATGGCGAGGGCTGCTGGAGGTGGAACTTAATTCCAGCGTTTCAAGGCTGTCTTGAGGGGCACATGTCATTTAGACCCCTCAGGCAGTGAGAAGTCAAGTCGTTAGGTACTTGGTAAAGTCAAGGATACCACCAGCATCTATGAAAACACCGTACGTGGGACCAGCAGTTAGTGTAATGGCTATGTCGCTGGACTCCCATGTAGTTGATCACAGTTTGAGTCCCGGACCCGGTGGCTTAAACTCATGCTGGGCGTGTGTGCGTGCGTACCCAAGATCCCGAGAGGAGAATGGAGGAGAAGGGATTGTGGCGTGGCCATCCCCCCTGGGGGGTGATTTCTCACTTTCTGTCTCTCTCTCTCTCTGTCTTTTTGGCAAGCACACACACCCTGTAGCAAAAACCTCAAAAACAAACAAACAAACAAAACAAAACAACACAAAACACTGTATTTATATTCCTGAACTTGAGTTACAAAAAGAATGTGGGATAATTATGCAATTGGGGAAGCAATTACAAAATCAAAGAATGACTTACTTTTATGAGACAGATCACAAGGGGAGGTCAGCATTCTGAAAATGGATTTGTGATGGTTGGAGTGTTTGGAGAAAACTCCTCAAGGGAGGGACAGTTAGCTCATACTAGGAGTGAGGCAAAGAAAACTAAGGCTGGCCGTGTGTGCGTGCGTACCCAAGATCCCGAGAGGAGAATGGAGGAGAAGGGATTGTGGCGTGGCCATCCCCCCTGGGGGGTGATTTCTCACTTTCTGTCTCTCTCTCTCTCTGTCTTTTTGGCAAGCACACACACCCTGTAGCAAAAACCTCAAAAACAAACAAACAAACAAAACAAAACAACACAAAACACTGTATTTATATTCCTGAACTTGAGTTACAAAAAGAATGTGGGATAATTATGCAATTGGGGAAGCAATTACAAAATCAAAGAATGACTTACTTTTATGAGACAGATCACAAGGGGAGGTCAGCATTCTGAAAATGGATTTGTGATGGTTGGAGTGTTTGGAGAAAACTCCTCAAGGGAGGGACAGTTAGCTCATACTAGGAGTGAGGCAAAGACTGTGGATCTGGTGCATAGGAGGAGGAGGACATTGCAGAAAGGAGCAAGAGCAAGAGGGAAAGAAAGGTGTGAAACGAGTTAAGATTTGCCAGCCATGTCTTGTCTGGAAACGGCTTTTCACGGGTCTCCTGTGAGGTACAGAATGCTCTTTTGAGCAACACAGAATGTCCTTTTACTCTCGGTGATCTTTTTGAGGGCGTTTGCATGCAAAGAATAATTTGGAAATTGTTTTTTTTTTTTTTTTTTGCTTATTCTCCAGTATGGTGAAGGTAATATCTCCCTGCAGAACAAAGACCACGTAGGCTTACTGCCCATTATGAAAGATGCAGGCTCTCTAAGTTGCTGCTTCCTATCCTGTAACACAATTCACTGGGGATGTAGGGGTCGCCTGGCCTTTGCGTCACCTGGCAGGAACACGGGTGGGGGAATGGGCTCCACTGATGATTCCCTGGCTGTTACAATTGCTGTGAGTTACAGAGTCCTTTATCTCTCATCCAGGAGTTTCATGTCTCCTACCTACTTCTACGAACTTCCTGTAGGCTGCTATTTTTCCACAAGGAGATATCTTAGACTCTTTCCAATTTTCAACAGTTCTAAATGCTGTGCTCAAATAAATCATCTCATTCAACCTTCATAACATCCCTACAATGGTCTTGCTGTTGTCATCCACTTTGGATGTCTAAGGGACCTGAGACTCAGAGAGATGAAACGATGCATCCCAGGCTGCTCAGCTGGTAAACACAGAAGCCAATGTGCAAAATGAGGGTGCTCTTGCTTCAGAACCAGGTTCTTTCCACCCACCATCCTACCAGTCCCTCAGTGCGACCTTTGTGGGCTACATCAATGTGCAGGTGAGGGTGGTGGATGTTGTAGCAAGGTGATCTCTGTCCTCGTTGGAAGCGTTGTCTTTGGGCAATAGAACGGAAGAGCGGATGTGGTGGAGCGGGGCCG
>NW_006159697.1:1146446-1170789 GCF_000334495.1 Tupaia belangeri chinensis
GTGGAGTGGGGCAGACCACAGAAAGCTTGGAACGGCAGGATCTTAAGTCACAGTCATAGAGGAACAGCAGACACTTATTTAGTGACATTACATCATGTGAAAGACAAAGTGGGCCCAGAAGATAGCAGAGCAGTTCCGTTGTGTCACTGGACTCTCACATGGCTGACTGCAGTTTGAATCCTGGACCCAGTGGCTTGAAACTCACGCAGGATGGTGTGCATGCATGCCCAAGGTCCTGGGAGGAGAATGGGGGAGAAGGGGTGGCAGCATGGCCATCCCCTCTAGGGCGTGGTTTCTCACTTTCCCTCTCACTATCTCTGGCTCTCTTTTTCTCTGGTAAGCACAGGCACCCTAAAAAAAAGTGCTGATAGGGGCAGCAGGTGGAATAGTGGTTATAGTGCTGGACTCACATATTTCCAACCACAGTTTGAGTCCCAGACCTGGTGGCTTTTTCTCTCTCTCTGGTGAGCACACATATCTTACAGCAAACTAATAATCATCATCATAATAATAATGAATAAATTTAAATAAAAATATTCTTAAAAAATAAACAATCCTGGGGACCAGCAGGTGGCACTGTGGTTGGGCACTGGACACTCCCACATGGCCGACCATGGTTCATGTCCCAGACCTAGTAACTTACTTTCTCACTTTCTCTCTCTCTCTCTCTCTCTCTCAAATTAAAATAAAGAAATGAATAAATAAAATAGAATTCTTTTAAAAAAGTTAAATAAAAAGAATCTTATGGAATTGGATGGTATACTGTCAGGAAACGTAGACCCCATTGTGTCCAGCAATGGGCAGAGAGATCGTCCTCAGAGTCCTGGCTTGACAGCGTCGAATGAAAAAGGCCCGCGCAAAGTTAAATTGCTTTTGTTGAGCCACAGGCTCCCTTTTCAGCGAGCACGGAACCCGATGCTCTGCAGCACAGGTTTTTGCGAGAAGAGTGACCTTTCTTGAGAGATGGATCTGCAGGGAGATAGGAGCTCAGCCAACCCAAATCCGTCTCCCTGAGCCAGGACTGGAGTGAGATTAAAGAACAGAGAGAAGGCCAACTGGTTTGCAGGAAGGCTGACAAGGCGTGTGTTCAGTGGGAAATTCTGGGGTCTGCCCATTTGGGGTAAAACATGAGAAGGGGTCTCTAACAGTGGATCTTCTCGGCTGATGGACCCGTCACTTTTGAAAATGGTCAGGCGTTGGAGTTCTAACTTCATTTAGCTTCTCAGTACTATGGGGGTAGGGTGGGGAGCGGCAGAAGCTCCATTCTGGGTGTTATCCGAGGCCAAGGCTTTTTCTATTGTGCATGGCTGGACTGCAGCCATACCTCCGAGATGCTTCACCTAACAGACAACAGGCAGGACCAGTGGGAGCTGGGCTGCAGTTATAAAGAAAAAGGAATGGATTAGTCTCACAAAGCTAGCACAAAACGAGGGGCAGACCTGGAGCGGGTAGCAGATCCCACCCGCAGCAGGGCCAGAGAGAAGTGCCAGACTCCTGCACATCCTCCGAGGAAGCGCGGCTTGCTTCCGTCTAAAAATAGGTATGCTGTGTGTAACTTGGTTGGAAAGAGCTGACGCTGCTCAAAGGGAGTAGAGGAGGACCTAGGGGAGATAGGGCAAAGGGGAGGTTGGGTAGAAGTCCATTAACAGCCCTTATTTGGTGCAGTTTATTGGGTTAGGATAACTGTCTCTTCTTTGTGTGAGTCAAGTGGATGGCCAGCCAGAAAGGGGCCTGGTACACATTTTTACCATGAGAAAGAATGGCTTTGTAAGTCAATCTTACAATGGGCAGTCACCTAGGAGCAGACCACCAGCAAACTTTTCCTCTTTCTGTCTCCTTACATCTGATTTTCGTAGAGCAGTATCTTCTCTGGATCAACTTTCCAAATGGGTAATTAAAAGATTTGTGGTCTGGGCTGGCCTTGAAGTGTAGTGGTTAACAGAGCTGGATTGTACATGGCCCACCATGATTAGCATCTTGGCCTTGACAGTGTGAAAGATACACTGAGGCAGGGCCAGCAGGTGGCCTGGTGGTTGAAGCTGCTGGACTCTTGCATGGCCTACTGCAGTTCAAGTTTTAGATCCAGCAGCTGGCTTTCTCACTTATTCTCTCTCTCCAGTGACTGCACGTGCTCTATAGAAAATTAAAAGAAAAAAAAAAAGGGATCAGCAGTTGGCGTAATGGTTATGTCGCTGGATTCCCATGTAGCTGACCGCGGTTCAAGTCCCAGACTGGGTGGCTTAAACTCACACCAGGCGCATGTGCGTGCATGCCCAAGATCCCGAGAGGAGAGTGGAGGAGAAGGGATTGTGGCATGGCCATCCCTCCTAGGGGGTGATTTCTCCCTTTCTGTCTCTCTGTCTCTCTTTCTCTCTGGCGAGTGCCCATGACCTATAGCAAAAACCTCTCAAAAATAAAAATATATATATGTATAAATAAATAACTCTTAAATAAAGGAAAAATAATAAAAAATATGTGTGCATGCCCCAGATCCCTATAGGATGGAGAAATGGAGGAGAAGGGATCGTGGGTGCGACCATGTCCCACTGGGGGTACTTTATCTCCCTCTCTCTGTTTATGTGCTGAGCACATATACTCTCTGGCAATATTTAAAAAGAAAATAAAGGAGGGGGGGGACTACTGGTTGTCTCAAACAAAGGAGATAACCGCGTGAAGGCTGGCTTACACATCTTTAGGAGTGTGTGCTCACACTCGGTATAAGCCAGACCAGAGGAATGTCTCCATTCGATTTTCCTCTGCTTCCTGGTGGGTCTGAGGAAGAGGAGGTGGGAAGGACGGTGGTACGACCATACAGTTCTTGCCAAGAGTGCGCTGGTGTCATGAAAATATGTATTTTTTCTTTCTTCCCTGCATCACGTCAAATTTCCCCCCTTCTACCCAGTGCAATACCTCCTACTGTTGCATTCAGCCAGTAGGCTGGACAGGTCCAAGACCATCTGATGGGATTCAAAACGCACTTCAGGGACCAGTGGATCGCTGGACCCACGTTGCTGGACTCCCACGTAATCGACCACTGTTTGAGTCCTGTACCCGGCAGTTTAAAACTCATGCTGGGTGTGTGTGCGTGCATGCCCAAAATCTCGAGAGAGCAGAGGAGAAGGGATTGCAGCATGGTCATCTCTCAGGTGTGTGTGTGTGTGTGAGCGTGTGTATATGTGTGTGTGGTGATTTCTCGCTTTCTGTCTCTCTGGTGAGCGCATGTGCCTTATAGTAAAACATCTCTCTTTAAAAAAAAGGTAATAGATAAACTCACTTCAGATATCGTATAAAGAAGGGCTCAGACGGAGATGCTACAATCCCATGCTGACCACTTGCCAGAGTGGAGTGGGGGTCTGGGACGAGAGGTCTGTGAATAAATTGTCCCTTGGACACAATGAAGGAAACTCGACCTTGAATTATTCTTCACTTGGGGAAGAATCGTGCATCATTTTACAAGTCACCTGTTCTCTGGTGCTTATATAATCATGAGCTGTCTCCATTAAAAATATGAGCTTTCTTTTTTCCCCTCTCTCCCCCTGAGTACCATCGTTTTTCTTGACTGTATTCTTTTGACACCAGATCGTCAGGTCAAAGAGAAGGAGCATTCCGGCAGTTGTGTCTTGTCTGCGGCACCAAATGCGCGGCTCCGTGGGGCTGAGCGAGTGAGCAGTGTTTTCACGGAGTTATTGAATATCGTATGCACACTCGATGTAGCAGTCATGATGGGTTTTATGCTGTGCCTTCACAACGCAACTGCCTACAACAACTGCTCGCGTTAGAGAGCTGTACTGCAGACAGAACTTTTGAAAAGATAAGAACCGTTGGAAATAGTTGAGACTAACACGCGCATTCCAAGTCTAGTGTAAAGGAATAATTTCCTCTATTTTATAAACAAAAATGAAAGAAGAAGCAACTGCCACAGATTCAGCCGCACTTAAAAGGTCTGGTTTAATTTAAGTGGAAACACAAAGAGAAGCATAATTCTCTATTTAAATATCACCACATTTCTGGAATTTTCTAATATCGTATTTATTCCGCCAGGATAAATATAGCCGTGGATGGGAAATGTATCAAGGGCTGCTTCTACAATTTAACTGAATGTCATGAATTGACATTTTAAAATTATTTATTCCCCCTTCTGGTTACTGATAATCATGATGTGTTAATCATATTTCATGTTTTGTCATTTACTGACGTGTATTCAAAATGTCTGCTGATTAATTGCTTCTGGAGAGACCTAGAGCCATTGATTTTCATCAGCTAATTTGTCTTCTTTGCAAAAAAAGGAAAAATTATTCCAAACACTTTGGAAGGCTTTTAAAATTTGATTTGGAGTCTACAAGCGAGCCAAGTAATACGTGAAGTTTCTCAAGTGGATCAAATATAGTCTCGTTAATTTGTAATTTTAGAGTCATTAATCAAATTATTAAAACTTGAGAGGTTAAAGCTGACTGTGCAATGTGGTAACGCAACAGATTTCTTTTTAATCAAAACAAGCAAAGAATTTGAATTTTCCCAAACTCCTGCCCCCACTAGCTGAGTTTTCCGTGCCAATGGACGTACATGAATCATTTAAACTACATTTTCTAAGAGCAATAAGTTGAAATTTTCCCTTGACCACGTCACATAAATATTTTTGAGCCCCTGCTCTGTGCCCTGTGCTGAGCAAGGTGAGATGAGAAACAAAATGATTCTGGGGTCAGCAGGTGGTGTCCTGCTTGAGGCACTAGATCCTACATGGCTGATTCAGTAGTTCAAATCCCAGACCGGGCAGCTTAAAAATCATACTAGATATGTGTGCTTGCGTGCCCCACATCCCAAGAGGAGAGTGGAGAAGAAAGGATTGCGGCATGGCCAACTCCACTGGGAGGTGATTTCTCATGTTCCCTCTCCTTGTCTCTCTCCCTCTGTCTGGTGAGTGCACATGCACAAACAAGCAAATAAAACCTAAAAAAAGAAGAGGAAAGAAAGGGAAAATCGCTGCTGGAGTCGGTTTGTGAACTGTGGACTAATAGGACAGTGACGTGCATGACAGTGTTGCAGGGGTGCATCATCCAGCTTGGCTGCTCAGAAGTGGCATTATGCATCAGTAGCATAATGACTGAGAAGCTGGGGTCAAGGTTATCAGGGAGGATCTGATGGTGGACAAGTGTGTCCTAGGGACTTTCAGAAAGTGCACACCTCTGTCCATGACTGCGATTCTCAACCAAAGGCCATTCCACCTCCTGTTAACTCCTTGGCCACATCTGGAGACATGCTTGGTTGTCATGGCCAGGAGGGGAGCGACTGGCATCTAGTTGACGGGGGCCAGGGATGCTGTTCAACCTCTTATAATATAGGACAGCGTCCCGTTCCCATCAAAAAAATCATCCTTCCAGGCTAGCGGGTGGCATGGTACTTAAGGCACTGAACTCCCACATAGCTGCCCACAGTTTGAGTCCTGGACCTGGTGGCTTACTTTCTCACTCTCCTCTCTGTCAAATTTAAAAATATTAATAGTAAATAAAATGGAATAAATAATTCTTCTTCTTTTTTTTTTTTTTGGAGAGGTTTTTGCTATAGGGTGCACGCGCTCTCCAGAGAGACAGAGAGAGACAGAGAGACAGAAAGCAAGAAATCACCGCCTGCAGGGGATGGCCACGCCGCAATCCCTTCTCCTCCATTCTTTTCTCAGGATCTTGGGCACGTGACCACATGCGCCCGGAGTGAGTTTAAGCCACCGGGTCTGGTACTCAAACCATGATTGGCAACATGGGAGTCCAGCGACATAGCCATTATGCCAACTGCTGGTCCCATAAATACTTCCTAAAAAAAAAATCATTCTGTCAAATTACTAATCATGCTAAGAGCAAGAAACCCTGGGGGAAAGTCAAAGGAAAGAATGTGGAAATTCTAGGCATGAAAGAAATTTGTCACTTAGTGGGGAAACTCCTTGCTCTTTGAGAAGAATATGGGGGAAATGGAGGGAAATAAGACCAGAAGGCACATAGGTCATGAGGGTGGCTTCTTTCTTCTCTTTCTTTTGCTATAGGGCATCTGCCAGGTTGTGGCCTGCGTTTCTCACCCAGTGGCTTCAAATTGGAGGTTACTACAACCCCATGTGGGAGTTCTGGGCGATTTGAAATTTCTCCTTGAATAAGTTGATGGAGGGATGGTCTTCCTGTTTGATGTTCAAGATGATGAAGACATGTAGGAGACAGAAAGGCTGTGGGCTTTAGCTTTGGGTTTGAATCCTAGCTCCGCAGCTCCAGTGCACCTTGGGCGGGTTATAATACGGGCTGAGTTCTCGTGCAGTTAAAGCTCTTCCATGCCATGGGAAGTGCTATCCCCACCTCTCAGAAAAGGGAGAGTGGCACACATCAAGGCAACATACCTGGAAACTTGCCGGCAATTATGAGGCTCTTAAAAGCTGACTGCCGTCATTCCTAAACTGCCACCAACACTGAAAACAGCAACAGTGATCAGCATAGTTAGGCTTCCTGTGTGTAACCCCGAGAAGTCGTGGTACAGGTAAAGACAAAATTTAAGAGCACATTATTGTGGCACTATTCACAATTGCTAAGACATGGAACCAACCCAAATGCCCCCGAACAGAAGAATGGATTGAAAAACTGTGGCACATATACTCTATGGAATACTATTCAGCCATAAAAGAATACAACAAAACCCTGGCTTTTGACAGAAAGTGGATGAATATGGGAGATTTACTGCTGAGTGAAGCAAGCCAGGCTATGAAGGAGTGGCATTGTATGTCCCCACTTAATATATACCGAGTGTCTGTACTCTAGAACTGAAACTCATTGACTAAAGGATATACAAACACAATAAATGGGTGTAAATACCAGATATAGTGCGTGCGTGGAAGAGTAGGACCCGAGGAAGGATCCTTAGAAGAAAAATACGGAGGCAAAGCATTCATGGGACAAAGAAATGTGGTATTCTCTGTTGAAGATATTTTATAGTTTAATCAACTGGACTAGGGAGAAATGTTCACCTAGTGAAATATTCACTTTGTAAGCTAAATAAGGTGATCGAATGTATAAAAAATGAAATAAAAAGAGTATCTTCATGGGTATATTTGTATGGAGATATGTATGTACATATGTGTATGTATTTATGTGTGTGCATATATTTGTATGTATATGTGTACATATGCATATGGATGCACACATGTGTATGTATATTACATATATAACATGCATACATTATGTATTTCTTTTACTCTATGTAAGAAGTTTCTAAAATTTCCCACTTTATGGATGAGGAAACAGTCTGAGAACACAAATTCTCAACTAAAGTCACAGTGAGAAGACCGGATGGTCTCACATTAGCAGAGGTAGTATTGAACACCCGTGTCTTGGTATTGAGCTCTGAGTCACAAGATCTACAGAGACCATACACCTTAATGTTGCTGATCCGACTGTGACTATTTAATAATTTTATTTTATTTTATTTACTATTATTCTTATTTTCCAGTTTGATCAGAGAGAGACAGAGAAAGAGAGAGAGAGAGAGAGGGAAAGTGAGAGAGTAAACCACCAGGTCTGGGACTTGAACCGCGGTAGGCAATGTGGGAGTCCAGCGCCTTTAACCACCACCACACCACCTGCCGGCCCCGACTGTGAATATTTAAAAATAAATGCTTGCAGAAGATTAGTACACAACAGACACCTCTGTGGAGCCCTGCGATAACACAGGTTATGAGAAAGGTCACCTGGCCATGTTTTTTTCCGAGAGAAAGGCTTTTGTTTAATTGAATCATCAGGCTGAAAGAGTCAAATCACTTTCCTGGAATTAATTCACATAATGGCTTTAGCAAAGGCTGCTGGTCAGGAAATACGCAGTCCTCCTCCTTTGTAAACTGCCCTTTGATCTGGCTCCTTGCACTGAGTCAGGCGGTGCTTGGCGTTGTGGGGCGGAGGCGCGTTCAGGGCCGAGGGCTCCGTGTGCTTTCCGAGGATGCCCCGTGTGATCCGGCAGCGCCTTTCCCTTCCTGCTAGGTGGTGAGGGAAGGGAGACTGCGTGATGGATGGAAGAGAGTGACATTGTTCCTCAGACACATAGCAAACATATATTTTTACAACTAGAGAATAAAAATGGTAATAACCAGACAGAATGGAGGAAAATAGCCTATTCATGGGAAATCATTTTTAAACGCTTACGATAATATAAATAAATGCCTTTCTATTTTTCTCCGAACATCTTTTATATCTCAGCAATGAAAAGGCTGCGCTTATCTCTGAGACAACCGGGACACAGCGTAATGGTGTGAAAACAATCTTTGACAAATGGACAATCAGCTGAGGTTTGCAGCGCTCCCTGAATGACAGAGATGCCTGAAGCTCAGGGGACCTCCAGGCTACAACTGATATGTCCACCTAAGGCTGCAAGTCTTCACCTCTTTTTCTTTTTGGAGAGGTTTTTGCTATAGGGCGCATGTGCTCACCAGAAGACAGAGAGAGACAGAGGGACAGAAAGCGAGAAATCACCCCCCAGGGAGGATGACCACGCCGCAATCCCTTCTCCTCCATTCTCCTCAAGGGATCTTGGGCATGCATCTGCACGCACTCAGCGTGAGCTGTAGCCACCGGGTCTGGGACTCGAACCGCAGTCAGCTACATGGGAGTCCAATGACGCAGCCATTACGCCAACTGCTGGTCCCACCGGCACCTCTTGAGAACTTACCTGCCTCAGTTATTACATGTGCAGAGCGATATTCACTCCTGTCTTTTTGACTGAGAGGATGAGAGAGAAGAAGGAATTTTTAAAAATTAAATTTCTTGGGCCAGCTCTGTAGTCTGGTGATTAAGAGAGACAGATGCCACGTGGTTAACCGTGGTTCAAATCCTGAGTCCAGTGGCTTGGAAAACATGCCAGATGCATGTCCTTGTCTGCCCCCAGATCCCGACAGGTTGGAGAGGTGGGAGAGGAAGCATGATGGCATGAGCACACCCCACTGTCGGTGCTTTCTCCCCATGTCTGTGTCTCTGCTGAATGCATGTGCCACGTGGCAATTAAACAAACAAACACAGTTTTATTTCTTTGGTGAGAGAGAGAGAGAGGGCAAATACCTTCATGAGACCTATCATGGCCACATGCCATGATCCCTTCTGCCCAACTCAGCATCCCCAGCCAGCCAGGATCAGGGGTGTGCAGGCCTGTGTATAAGGGTGGGCAATGGAACCGAACCCAGGATCTTCTGTGTATTCGCCTACTAAAACCATGCAGATTGGCTTCCCGTGGTTCTGGAGGCTGGCAGTCCAAGATGAAGGTACTGTCAGGGTCAGTGTCTGGCGCGAGTTGCACGGGCACACATGTCTGTCATGATTTTTCAAGCTGCCAGGCCTGGGACTTGAACCACAGTTGGCCACGTAGAAGTCCAGGCACTTCTTTATTTCCTTTACTGTTGTGAATTTTGAGAGTTTGTTAGAACGTCTAGATACAAGTCTTTTGTCAGTTACATGATTTGCAAATATTTTCTCCGAGTCCTTGCTGGCCCCGACAAGGAATAATTTAGACGTTCTTTCAAGAATGCTAGAGAGTTCTTTTAAAATGTACATTCAGTGAAATGTACTGTTTGTGGCATTCAGCTCTATGGATATGACAAATGTATCGATTCATGCATTCAGTGTCACTGTCATCACACAGACCAGTTTCAGCATCTCCCACATTTCTTTGTGCTTCCCTTTTTTTTATCATCCAAACTGCTTCCCTATCCCATGACTTTGTAACCAGGCACTGTTCTCCATTTCTCAAGTTGACCTTTTCCAGTAAATTAAATACATGGTACTGTGACATATATAGCTTTTAGAAGTTAGCTGTTTTCATTCAGCATTATGCCATTCATCCAGAACATTGCATGTTATCAATTGCTTATTCCTCTTCGTAGCTGCGTAGTATTCCATTGCATGGACATACCGTAGTTGAAGAACATTTGGGTTGTTTCTAGTTTATTGGTGACTATAGATAAAGCTTCTATAAACATTTGCATATAGGGTTCTGTGCCAGTGTAAGTTTTTGTTTTTCTTGCATACGTACCCAGAAGGAGAATTGCTAGGTTATAGAAGCATTGGTGAAATTTATGTTTGACTCTACAAGGAAATGCCACGCTATTTTCTAAAGTGGTTGCAGCATTTTGTGAGCTAGCAATGTGTAAGTGTTTTCATGGCTCCATGTCCTTGCCAGCATTTGGAACCATCAGGGTTTGTTTTGTTTTGGTTTGGTTTTTAACTTTTGGCCATTCGAACAGATGCACAGGGGTTGTCTCACTGTGATTTTCATTTGCATAACCCTAGTAGCTAATGATCTTCAGCGTCTTCTTAGACACGTCTTTATTTCCTTTACTGTTGTGAATTTCGAGAGTTTGTTAGAACGTCTAGATACAAGTCTTTTGTCAGTTACACGATTTGCAAATATTTCCTGCTAGTCCCTGTGGCTCATCTTTTCTCCTCTCAGCGGCAACGCTCCCGTATTATATAAGAGGAAACTGACATGTTGACAGCTTTTGTTGGCTCTGCCATGAACTGCCTGCATGTGGCATTGGCTAAGTTACTTAATTTATTCTGGGCTTCTGTTTCCAATTCCATAACACACGGGTGAAGGATGAGAGTATTTCTGAGATTCTTTGCAGCTAGAACAGTCAATGATTTTAAGAGCCCCGCTCAAGTTCGCCCAGTTAATTAGCAGCAGAGTTGGGTTAGCACTTGGCCTGTCTTCCACGCTACTGAATTCTTCTCACTTTAAAAATATAAGTTTTTATTAGACAGCCCATTTAGATGGTTTAAAATTTACAATGTATAGAAGGATATACTATGAAAACAAAACAAAACAAAAACCCTCCCTACCCCCAGGACAAGCAGTGGTATTATTTCTTGTGTTCCTTCCTGGAGTTTTATAAAATATCTACAAACACATTTTCTTTTCTTTCTTTATTTTTTTACTTTTTTTTTTTTTTCGGAAAGGTTTTTGCTATAGGGCGCATGTGCTTGCCAGAAAGACAGAGAGAGACAGAGAGACAGAAAGCGAGAAATCACCCCCGGGGGGATGGCCATGCCTCAATCCCTTCTGCTCCATTCTCCTCTTGGGATCTTGGGCATGCATGCACACGTGCCCGGCGTGAGTTTAAGTCACTGTATCCGGGACTCAAATCGCAGTCGGCTACATGGAAGCCAGCGACATAGCCATTATGCCAACTGCTGGTTTCTATAAACGCATTTTCATATGTGCTGTTGTATGTATGTATGCATGTGTTTTCCTTCTCTCTTTTTAAAAGTGAATTATAAACCACTTTTTTTTCTTCTTCTTTAAGTTCCAATAGAAATGCATTAAAACAACATGTTATTTTTTTCCCCCATGATAATGTTTGAGGTAGGTTATTTATTTATTTATTTTTTGGAGAGATTTTCACTGTAGGGCGCGTGCGCTCGCCAGACAGACAGAGAGAGACAGAGAGACAGAAAGCGAGAAATCACCCCCCAGGGGGGATGGTCACGCGGCAATCCCTTCTCCTCCATTCTCCACTCGGGATCTTGGGCATGCACGCACACGCGCCCGGCGTGAGTTTTAAGCCCCCGGGTCCGGGACACGAACCGCGGTCGACTACGTGGGAGTCCAGCGACATAGCCATTACGCTAACTGCTGGTTCCCAGAGGTAGGTTATTTTCATGGGACGGAAAACCATTTCTCTTTCCTTCCCCATGAAGTTGCTGTTCATGTTGTTTCACACCTTTTTTTTGTGGGGGGAGAGGTTTTTGCTATAGGGCACGTGTGCTCGCCAGACAGACAGAGAGAGACAGAGAGACAGAAAGCGATGCCGTTGACTGAAGCTACCACACTGGGTTTATCAGTCTTCCTTGTTCTCCTGGTAACCAGCACCTGAGTTGTTTGCAGTTTTAGCTCTTAAGAATAAAGCTGCTATGGGGATTAGCAGATGATGTAATGGTTACATTGCTGGACTCCCACGTAGTCGATTGTGGTTCGAGTCCCAGACCCAGCAGCTTAAAAACACACCAGGTGTGCGTGCGTGCGTGCCCAAGATCCCGAGAGTAGAATGGAGAAGAAGTGATGGCAGCATGGCCATTCTCCCTGGGGTGATTTCTTGCTTTCTGTCTCTCCAGTGAGTGCACGTGCCCTATAGCAAAAGTCTCTCCAAGGGGGAAAAAAATAGATAAATAAAAAGAAGGAAGCTGCTATGAACATTCTTTATTTTTTATTTTTTCTAGATTTCTTTTTCTTTTTTATATGGTATGTGGCATGGTAAATACCCAGAAATGGAATTGCTATATAATAGGGCATCCCTTCAGCTTTTTAAGAAATCTTCAATTCTTTTTCCAAAGTGATTGTACCATTGTACACTCCTAACAAGATGCAAGTACGAGAGCTTCATTTGCTTCAAATCCTCAGCACCATTTGGTCTTGTCAGTTTTTAACTGTTGTCCTCTTGGTACATATCTGGTGGTGTTGCATTGTAGTTTTATTTTGCATTTTCACGATGGCTGAGGTTGACCAATTTTTCATGTGCTTATTGGTCTTTCGAGAATCTTTTTCTTGTTGTGGAGGTTAAGGTGGCTACATCCCACATGGCCAACTGTGTTGCATTGTAGTTTTATTTTGCATTTTCATGATGGCTGAGGTTGACCAATTTTTCATGTGCTTATTGGTCTTTTGGGAATCTTTTTCTTGGTGTGGAGGTTAAGGTGGCTACATCCCACATGGCCAACTGTGTGGTTTGAGTCCTGGACCCAGTGGCTGAAAAAATCACTCCAGGTGGGGTGAGTGCATGTGTACCTAAAATCCCAAGAGAAGAATGGAGGAGAAGGGATTGTGGTGTGGCCATCCCTCCTTGGGATTAGTTTCTCTCTTTCTCTCTCTGTCTCTGGTGAGCTCACATGCTCTATAACAGAAAAAAAAAGGCCCATGTTTTGGGACCATCAGTTGGCATAATGGCTATGTTGCTGGACTCCCATGTAGTCAACTGCGGTTCCAGTTCCGGACCCTGTGGCTTAAACTCATGCCAGGCGCATGTGCATGTGTGCCCAAGATCCCAAGAGGAGAATGGAGGAGAAGGGATTGTGGCGTGGCCATCCCCCCTGGGGGGTGATTTCTCACTTTCTGTCTCTCTGTCTGTCTCTGTCTCTCTGTCGAGGCCACACACCCTATAGCAAAAACCTCTCCAAAAAAAAAAAGGGTTCATTTTTTAAATGGAGATGTTTTCATTTTAGTTACTTTTAATTTTTTTTCTGGGTTATCTGTGGTTTCCTGTGAAATTTAGAATCAGCATGTCTAACTTCTAAAACAATTCCTTTGGGATTTTATTTGGAACAAGTTAAACTTTAGAGTAATTTAGGGATAATTATATTATGATGTTGATTGTTCAAATTACACAACAAAATGCCTTTCATGCATTTAATTTTCTTCTTTTGCATTCTAGAAGAACTTAAAAAGTATTCTTTATAAGTTCTTGCATATTTCTTAAGTTTATTTCTAGGCATTTTTTGTCTTCATTGTTGCTATTTAAAGAAAAAACTTGTCAGAGGCACATGTACTCATGGGAGACAGAGAGAGACAAGAGAGAGTGAGCACTCTTTTTTTTTTGGAGAGTTTTTTGCTATAGGGCACGAGTGCATGCGCTCACCAGAAAGAGAGAGACAGAGAGACAGAAAGCAGGAAGTCACCCAGGGGAGATGGCAACTCTACAATCCTTTCTCCTCTTTTCTCCTCTCGGGATCTTGGGCACACATACATGCGCCTGGCGTGAGTTTAAGCCACCAGGTCCAGGACTCGAACCGTGGTCAACTACATGGGAGTCCGGCAACATAGCCATTATGCTAACTGCTGGTCCCAGAGAGTGAGTACTCTTTATGGGAATGACCACAGCTGCAGTCCCTTCTCCATTTCTCCCTCCCTTCAGGGTTTTGGGTAATACACACATATGCTCCTGGCATGTTTGTCAAGCCACTGGGTCTGGGACTTGAACTTGGTCAGCCATGAAGGTTTCATTTGCCTTCACCACCAGGCCATGGGTGGGTCTCATTATTGCTATTTTCAATGGTATCTTCTTGTTTTGAACGATATCTTCTAACATGTTGGGGTGTACATTCAAGAAAGCTGTTGATTCGTACACATCTCCACAGTCATGGGTCACTTCTGAGAAAGGCATCATTCCATGATTCGATTGCTGCGTGAACACCATAGAGTGTACGGAACTCTGGATAGCTTAGGCGACTATTTTTTTTGGAGAGGTTTTTGTTATAGGACGCGTGCTCTCACCAGAAAGACAGAGATGGAGAGACAGAAATCGAGAAATCACCCCCCAGGGGAGATGGCCACACCGTAATCCCTTCTCCTCCATTCTCCTCTTGGGATCCTGGGCACGCACGCACATGTGCCTGGCGTGAGTTTAAGCCACTGGGTCCGAGACTTGAACCGCGGTCGACTACATGGGAGTCCAGCGACATAGCTATTACACTAACTGCTGGTCCCTAAGCGACTATTCATGTAGCCTATGTGATAATCTTTTTAAACATTGCATAACATAATTCTATCTATTTGTGGGGTACGTGTGACTTTTCAGTACAAGAATACAATTGGCAGGACCCCTGGGGGTGATGTCTCAGTTTCTGTCTCTCTGTCTCTCTCTGCCTGTCTGGCGAGTGCATGTGCCCTATAGCAAAAATCTCTCCAAAAAAAAAAAGAACTTCATCATCCAAATATAGTCAGTCTTCAAGATGTGCTCATGCAGAATTCCAGGCTGTGTCTCATCTTTAAATTTCTCTCCATGGATCTCAAGAGATACTTGGATTTCTATCCCTCCTGGTCAGTTCATGGTCTCTTCACTTGTTAAGAGTTATTTGTACCAAATTCTTCAAGGGATTGTGTTTTGTCACTCTAGAAGAGTTCTTCATGGAGACTTAAAAGCTATGAATCGGTGACTAAGGAACAATTACACTGGCTGATTTTGGCCTTGCCCGAGATTTTGGAAGGCCAATGATACACCCATGAGATAGTGGCGCTCTGTTACAGATGTCCGGAAGTATTGCTGAGGTTAGCCTGTTTGTTACTCCACTCCAATGGACATTTGGAGTGTAGGAACCGTATTTGCAGAATCAGCCACCAAGAAACCCCTTTGCCATGGGGATTCAGAAACTGACCAACTCTTCAGAATGTTCAGAGCTTTGGACACCCCCAATAGTGAAGGGTGGCCAGAAGTGGAATCTTTACAGGACGATAAGAATACATTTCCCAAGTGGGAGCCAGGAAGTCTAGCAGCCCATGTAAAAAACTTGGATGAAAATAGTTTGGATCGGCTCTCAAAAATGTTAGTCTATGATCCTGCCAAACGGATTTCTGGCAAAACGGCCCTGAATCATCCTTATTTAATAAGGATGATTTGGACAATCAGCTGAAGAAGATGTAGCTTTCTGACGAGAAGTTCCCACATGTATCCTGAACAGAGAGCTGTTACTCTGACCGTTAACTCGATTTCTGCCATGTCTATTATTCTTTTCTTTGTTGTGAAACGTATGCTGTACTTCATCCTCTTCATTGCAAAAGGATAACTTAAAAATGTAAATACTGTTCTCTATATAATTCCGTATGTTTGTAGATCTCACTGTAACATGCTTCTTACTGTAATAAATCTATAAATCTAAAAAAAAGAAAGCCATTTTTCATGTTGGGACCAGCAGATAGCGAATGGTTAGCTGCTGGACTCCATGTAGTCGACTGTGGTTTGAGTCCTGGATCCAGTGACTTAACACTCGTGCTGGACACATGTGCTTGTGTGCCCCAAATCCTGAGAGGTGACTGGAGGAGAGGGGGTTGCGGTGTGGCCATCCCTGCTGGGGAGGTGACTTCTCACTTTCTGTCTCTCTGGCTCTGTCTTTCTTTCTTTCTTTTTTTTTTTGGAGAGATTTTTGCTACAGGGCGTGTGCGCTTGCCAGACAGACAGAGAGAGACAGAGAGACAGAAAGCAAGAAATCACCCCCAGAGGGGGATGGCCATGCTGCAGTCCCTTCTCCTCCATTCTCCTCTCGGGATCTTGGGCACACACGCACATGTGCCCGGCGTGAGTTTTAAGCGAACCGCGGTCGACTACGTGGGAGTCCAGCAACATAGCCATTACGCTAACTGCTGGTTCCCTTCTGGCTCTGTCTTTCTGATGAGTGCATGCACCCGATAGCAAAAATTTCTCTCTAACAAAATAAAAAAAGAAAGGAAGGAAGGAAGAAAGGAAGGGAGAAAAAAAGAAAGAAAGAAAGAAAGAAAGAAAGAAAGAAAGAAAGAAGAAATCATTCATTTTATCCATATGTAATTTTGTTGCCACTAACCATCTCTATACCCACATCCTTCTCAGTTTCTCGTAGTCGTTCTTTAACTAGTTCTCTGAGGTCATCCTTTCCAATTTCCTCACATGAGTTTCTCCATTTCTTCCTCTCTCTCTCTCTTATTGTCAGAGAGGTGTGCACTCACCAGAGACAGGGGGAGAGAGGAGACACACTTCTAGTGGGGCGTGGTCATGTTGCAGTCCTTCTTGCTCCATTGCTCCACCTCATCAGGATTTGGGGCATGCATGCACACATGCCCAGTATATTTCTCAACCTTCCAGGACTGGGATTTGTAATCCGAATTTGGAATCTGAGCTGTCGTTGGCTACATTGTGTGTGTGTGTGAGTCATGTTTGGAGGAGATTCCAAGGGAAAAGGTTTGGAAGTACAGGGAGGATGTGTCTTCCTCCCTTCCACCTCCTCCTTCTTTGTCTTTCTCTCTCTCTCTCTCTTTCTCTCTCTGTTTTTGTCTCTCTTTCATGAGACAAAAAAAACAGGCAGTGCTAACAGGGTGTTCACACCACCATTCACCCTATTCTTGGCCAGCATGAGCCACAGGCGTGTGCATGTGAACCTGGCGTGGTTGGGAGGCCTGGGGATGTGAACCTGTGACCTTCCCATGGGAGTCCAGCTTCATCACCAGCACAGCACCATAGTCGACATCTCAGAAGTTGACATCTCACATCCATGGGATGTTAGGCCCCATGCAGATGTTGGCTCTGGGGTTTGAAGATTACCACGAAGAAATATTCCTCTACCTCCTCCACCTGAATCATTGAATCATGCTTATTCTCTTAGGCTTTTGAAGGACTATTTCTTCAAGAGGCCCTGGTCAGGCCGGCTGGTGGCGTGGGGGTTGAGGTGTCTGGATCCCACATGGCCAACTGTGTAGTCAGAGTCGAGGGACCTGGAAGCCAGGAAACATGCTGAGCACATGTGTGTGTGTGCCTGGAATTCTGAAGGGAGGAGAAGGAATTGCAGCCTGACCGTCCTCCATAAAGGTGCTTTCTCACTTTCCCTCAATCTGTCTCTGTCTCTTTCTAGCAAGTGCACGTGGCCTTTGGGAATGAATAAAATTAAAAAGGAGAGAGAGTGAGAGAGAGAGAGACTCTTGTCAAAATGGAAAGAACGTCTCCAGGGAGTGGGTTTTAAGCTAATATGGGTTGTTCCATTTCACTGGGTATGATCATGACTTATTGAAATTCTCTGGTAGTAGGTTTGAAGAACGCAGGATGGGGACCAGCAGTTAGTGTCACGGTTGTGTTGCTGGACTCCCATGCAGTTGACTACGGTTCGAGCCCCGGACCTGGTGGCTTAGACCCACGCCAGGCGTGTGTGCGTGCGTGCCCAAGATCCCCAGAGGAGAATGGGGGAGAAGGAATTGCGGCGTGGCCATCACCCCTGGGGGGTGATTTCTCGCTTTCTGTCTCTCTGTCTCTCTCTGTCTGTCTGGCGAGCGCATGCGCCCTATAGCAAAAACCTCTCCAAAAAAAGAAAAACAAAAGAACCCAGGGCAAAGGTGAGTAGACAAGGACGATGAAAGGCAGGAAGGGGTGCACACAGCAATGGCACCTCGTATGGTTCTAGTCAATCCCATGGGGTGGAATCGAGGTTAGAAAATATTGCCTTTCAAGACATGATTCTCCAACTTAGCCGGCTCTCTGGCTTTCAGAAATTCTCAAGTTTGTTGCTTGGATCAGCACCCTTGGGTGAGAGCCCACACCGTTTTAGAGGAAAAACATGTGTTATACTGGGATGAAAGCAGGACCAGGAGGCGGAAGACTGGAGGTCTCGGTCCAGCCCCAACATGAGTGGCTAAGCAAACTGGAGTGCTCTGTAGAGAGTGCAGCCATGTCCCTGTGGGTTGGCTCCCAGACTCAAGTAAGTGTCCTGTAAAATAATAAACAATACGATACACCCATGTTTATAGCTTCTTCTCGGCACTCCAGCATTCAAGTCTCAGCCCTTCTTATTTTATTTTCTTTTTACTTTAGCTTTTAGAGAAAGATTTTTGCTATAGGGCACATGTGCTTGCGAGAGAGGCAGAGAGACAGAAAGCGAGAAGTCACCCCTCCAGGGGCGATGGCTACACTGCAATCCCTTCTCCTCCATTCTTCTCTTGGGATTTTGGCACACACACACGTGCCCACTATTAATTTAAGCTGCTGGATCCAGGACTCAAACCATGGTCAAACACATGGGAGTCCAGCAATGTAATCATTATGCCATGTGCAGGTCCCTTCGAGTCTCGGCTTTATCGTCATTAACCTGTCATCCCCAATTTAGTGCCCTGTAACATCCATTGCTGTGTCTACTCATACTCTCTCTCCCAGTTACTGACGCTCAAAATTAGAGCCGTTTCTCTTCTCTGTGCCTCATGCCTCCCGGGCGTCCTGTCTTCCAGGTGTGTGCCACCACCCCAGGGCTTCTTCACTAACATTTGGGTTCATTTTATGACTTCTGATCATTTCTTTCTCTAATCTACCTCATGTGTATGGCTAAAATGTTGTTCTCCTCATACCTCTCCCCCTTTTCACCCCTCTCATGCCTCCCATGCCTACAGGCTGAAGTTCTGTGCCCTCCACCTAATCATTAAGGCTCATCACACTTCCCATTTTAAACCAGAGGAGAATGGGGGAGAAGGAATTGCGGCGTGGCCATCACCCCTGGGGGGTGATTTCTCGCTTTCTGTCTCTCTGTCTCTCTCTGTCTGTCTGGCGAGCGCATGCGCCCTATAGCAAAAACCTCTCCAAAAAAAGAAAAACAAAAGAACCCAGGGCAAAGGTGAGTAGACAAGGACGATGAAAGGCAGGAAGGGGTGCACACAGCAATGGCACCTCGTATGGTTCTAGTCAATCCCATGGGGTGGAATCGAGGTTAGAAAATATTGCCTTTCAAGACATGATTCTCCAACTTAGCCGGCTCTCTGGCTTTCAGAAATTCTCAAGTTTGTTGCTTGGATCAGCACCCTTGGGTGAGAGCCCACACCGTTTTAGAGGAAAAACATGTGTTATACTGGGATGAAAGCAGGACCAGGAGGCGGAAGACTGGAGGTCTCGGTCCAGCCCCAACATGAGTGGCTAAGCAAACTGGAGTGCTCTGTAGAGAGTGCAGCCATGTCCCTGTGGGTTGGCTCCCAGACTCAAGTAAGTGTCCTGTAAAATAATAAACAATACGATACACCCATGTTTATAGCTTCTTCTCGGCACTCCAGCATTCAAGTCTCAGCCCTTCTTATTTTATTTTCTTTTTACTTTAGCTTTTAGAGAAAGATTTTTGCTATAGGGCACATGTGCTTGCGAGAGAGGCAGAGAGACAGAAAGCGAGAAGTCACCCCTCCAGGGGCGATGGCTACACTGCAATCCCTTCTCCTCCATTCTTCTCTTGGGATTTTGGCACACACACACACGTGCCCACTATTAATTTAAGCTGCTGGATCCAGGACTCAAACCATGGTCAAACACATGGGAGTCCAGCAATGTAATCATTATGCCATGTGCAGGTCCCTTCGAGTCTCGGCTTTATCGTCATTAACCTGTCATCCCCAATTTAGTGCCCTGTAACATCCATTGCTGTGTCTACTCATACTCTCTCTCCCAGTTACTGACGCTCAAAATTAGAGCCGTTTCTCTTCTCTGTGCCTCATGCCTCCCGGGCGTCCTGTCTTCCAGGTGTGTGCCACCACCCCAGGGCTTCTTCACTAACATTTGGGTTCATTTTATGACTTCTGATCATTTCTTTCTCTAATCTACCTCATGTGTATGGCTAAAATGTTGTTCTCCTCATACCTCTCCCCCTTTTCACCCCTCTCATGCCTCCCATGCCTACAGGCTGAAGTTCTGTGCCCTCCACCTAATCATTAAGGCTCATCACACTTCCCATTTTAAAACAGTTTTTATTTTTTAAAATTTATTTCTTAAAATATTTATTTATGTTATTATTTTTTAATTTTCCTTGGAGAGTTTTTTTTTTCTTTGTTATAGGGTACACGAGCATGCCAGAAAGCCAGGAAGGTGAGAAATCACCCCCCAGGGGGATGGTCACGCCACAACCCCTTCTCCATTCTCTTCTCGGGATCTTGGGCACGCATACGCATGGGCCCAGAGTGAGTTTAAGTCACCAGGTCTGGGACTCAAACTGCAGTCAACTACATGGGAGTTCAGCAACATAGCCATTATGACAACTGCTGGTCCTATTATTATTATTTTTTTATTTGACTAGAGAGAGACAAAGAGAGACAGAGAAAGGAAAAGTGAGTAAGCAAGCCACCAGGTCCAAAACTTGGACCACAGTTAGCCACGTGGGAGTCCAGTGCCTTAACCACTATGTCACCTGCCAGCCCCAAAAGTTTTTGTTTGTATTTATTCTATGAGAGAGACATCTAGAAAGAGAAAGACAGAGACAGTATCCCTAACAAGGTCTTTTTTTTTTTTTTTTTGGAGAGGTTTTCGCTATAGGGTGCATGCGCTCACCAGACAGAGAGAGAGGGACAGAGAGACAGAAAGCGAGAAATCACCCCCCAGGGGGGATGGCCACGCCGCAATCCCTTCTCCTCCATTCTCCTCCCGGGATCTTGGGCATGCACGCACACACGCCCGGCGTGAGTCTAAGCCGCCAGGTCTGGGACTTGAACCGCGGTCGACTACGTGGGAGTCCAGAGACATAGCCATTACGCCAATTGCTGGTTCCCCCAACAAGGTCTTGACATCATAATCTACCCTCAGCCTCAGTCAACTACAGGTCACAGGTATGCATTTGTCCAGAGTAATCAAAGAGGCCTCAGGACGTGAACCTAGAACCCTCCTAGGTGTGTCTGCCTTACAGAATGCAGGGTTTTATTGCTGCATCACTATCTGGCCCCTGGGACGTGTCCGGTTTTAAGGACTCAGTAGCACACGTGGTCCGTAGCCACCATCTTGAATAACACAGGTACAGAAATGGTTACCTATCAGCTTTGTGTGAAGAAGGTTTCTCAACCACCAGTAACACAGACGCTTGGGCCCACCTGATTCTGTGCTGTGAGGGGCTGCCCTGCACACGGTCCGATATTTAGCAGCAGCTCTGGCCTCTACCCAGTAGCTGTCAGTCATTCCGCCCTTCCAGGCTCGGACCAAAAATATCTCCAGACAGCTCCGAATGAGAACCACTGCTCGAAGGAACAGTCACAGATGTCATGATAAATTATCTTTAGTTGTGTTGGTTAAAAGGCATTGATTCTCCCAGGCTTTTGCAGAGAATTTTCTAGAGCGCTAGTACGCGGGTGTATGGAGACGGTGTTACAGGCCTTTCATTCCAACGACTCTTCCGTGGTTCTGTCCTCTGAAGAGGCCCGTTGGTAGTGATGAATTAGTTATTGATTGGAAGGCGCAGTGGATTGTCAAGATCGTCTTGCCAGCCCTTTTCAAAGCCTCTTGGATCATCAGAGTGAATGTCTACATAAATGCTTTAGAGAATACGCTGCCAACTGCTTTTTCTGAGAATCACTGTCATTGCGAATTTAGTATTCATTGAACTTATTGCAGTGCGTTGGGAAAATAGATAGGTCCTTGAAGAGAGAACCAGGACCCTTGGTTTAGTTCTGATTAATGGATTGATGATGAAGTGCTTATTGTTGGAAATGATTTTGAATAGACACGTCCTTCCGACGCCGTCTAGCTGCCTGCCATTTTATACGAGAACCTCATCTTTCAAGCGTACACTGCATTTAGATTATCAGCCAGCCATTGGTTTGCTACCAGAAACGTATTTATTTAAGAATGAGCATTCAGCCATCCCAGAGCATTCTGTTCTAGATGCTGTGTTAGTTGTAGGCGTGAGGAGGAGGGAGGTCACTAGTTTGACTAAAACCCAATCTTCCCATTTAGAGTAGTCATGAGAATGTTCTCTAAACATTAAAAATTTATCCTGACCCACAGAGGGTTCAAGCTACAACTTCTAGTTTATTTTTGGTGCAGATAGTTCATTTTCTTGCGCCATAAACATTCCAGTGAATGTCAGATTATTTCCACGTGAATGGACAGATGGCTTAGATTGAGTCAGGACTCATGTGTCTGAGTTGAACTTGTGCCTTGCATGGACAGAGCTGAAGATATTTGTTATCTGTTTATTTTGTGTTAAAGAGATATGTGCTTCCTCTCTGGATTTTGGGCAGGCACGCACACACATGTGCCTGGCGTGAGTCTTAAGGTCCCCTGGTCCAGCAAACTATAGTCAATTAAATGAGAGTCTGGGCATGTAACCATTATGCCGTCTACTGGTCCCTATTGTTTTGTTTTAATTTAAAATAGAGAGAGAGAGAGAGAGGGGAGAGAGAGAGAGAGAGAGAGAGAGAGAGGAGAAGAGAAGCGCTGAGACGATCTCATTAGGCAGGAAACGTTTCTGTAGAATGATCAGGGTTAACGTTTTTTAAGGAGTGAGTTACTTATATATCCAAATAATTCACCCAGCAAACATTTATTGAGTGTTTGCTGAATAGTCTAAGAACAGAGCACAAAGGTGAATAAGAAAGATGGATCCCATCTTTACAGAGATGATCATGTGAGGATTTCCAAGTGTTCAACAGAGAGCGTGTTGGAGGAATTATGCTATAGAAAGTAGGGAATGATGGGCGAGCCTGCGGTTATCAGCTCTCTGGGTTTGGGTTCTGGAGATGCTTCTAGATATAATAGTTTGGAGGAATGGGTGCAAGTTAGCCTGGCATGTGATAGAGGTATGTTTGTGACCTAAGAGGAAAGTATGGTACAGTATTCTAGGTGGAGACATGGCATGTGTACAGGCTCAGAGATTAGAGAGAACATGGTATCTTCGAGGGGGAAAACAAAGTTTAATTCTGTAGCTCACAAGTGCGACAAAGTCTAGGAGCTAGTTTGTGTGTTCTAGGGTGTTACAGGTTAGGTTATTTTCTACTCCCTCCCTTTACTTTTTTGGAGAAAACCTGCTTGCCCAGGCTCTTGGGATTGGGCTTGGCCATGTGACTTGTTTTGGCCAATGGGATGTTAGCAAGCATGAAATAAAAAGGTTTGAAAGAATAAATTGGGACTCAGTGACTACCCAGACTTGTGAATGTGCCTGGCCGACATCAGCGGAACTACCCAAATTTATTCAATTTATTGATAGAGCAACCACTCTCCAGCTTACCCTTGATCAGCCCATAGACTTAGAAGCTAGTAAATGTTATTATATATGCTGCGGAAGTTTTGTGATTGGTTGTTACACAGCAGCAGCTGACAGCTACACTAGAATATTAGACCATTGGTTGATCTGTAAATCAGGGAATGTCTTAATGATTTCCGTCTTCCATCTACAATCCAAATTCCATACTGTAAGGAAACCACATTTAACGCCTTGCATATATTACACAAAGCGGATTATAGAACGAATCATGCGTTGACAAGAGGGAAGCGTGAGTATGTTAATGCAATCGGGTAGGGTTATCATTTGAGTGCCCATCAGAATACAAAACAAGACGTGTTCATTTGTGCATTCCGCAGTGTTTATTGATTAAGAATACAGCCTCGGGGCTCACGCCCCGCCCCAGCGCAGCCGCGCGCCGGGAGCGGCCTGGCCGGCGCCCCCCCACTCCGGGGGGCGCGCCACGCGGCCGGGGGGCTCACGCCCCCCCCCAGCGCAGCCGCGCGCCGGGAGCGGCCTGGCCGGCGCCCCCCCACTCCGGGGGGCGCGCCACGCGGCCGGGGGGCTCACGCCCCCCCCCAGCGCAGCCGCGCGCCGGGAGCGGCCTGGCCGGCGCCCCCCCACTCCGGGGGGCGCGCCACGCGGGCGGGGGTGGGGGCTCACGCCCACCCCCCAGCGCAGCCTCGCGCCAGGAAAGGCCTGGCTGGTGCCCCCCCACTCCGGGGGGGCGCCCCACGTGGCAGACAAGTGGGACTATATTAGACTAAGAAGTTTCTGCACAGCAAAGGACACAGTAACAAGTGTGAACTGACAACCCTCAGAATGGAAAATATTTTTGTTAAATATGCCTCAGACAAGGGACTGATAACCAGAATACATAGGGAACT
>NW_006159697.1:1171555-1179131 GCF_000334495.1 Tupaia belangeri chinensis
GAGAAAGATAGCAAGTGAACAATAGAGAGACAGGACGTTAGTGAGAAACAGGGCTTATTAACTGTTGATGATGACATGTATAGTATTCTCAACTGGGTTGGTCTGAGAAGTATTTCATGATGGGCAAAGTATTTTTACAAGCAAAATGAGAAATAGCAATTGACTGTTTTAAAAATAATTAGAATAATAAAAATAATGATTGGGGAAAACAGAAAATATATGGAATGTTGAAGTGGGGAGATTAATGTCTCTGTACTGACTGACATGCATGGCATTCCCTTTTGAAGAAACAATGTAATACACTGTAAAGTTATATGTAATCCAATGTAATATAAAGAAGATTATGATGATAATAAAAATAAAAAATATTAAAAAAAAAAAAAAAAAGAATACAGCCTCTCCCAAACTGGAAACGACTAGGGAGACAGCACTGGGTTAGGCATTATCCCATCCTCATGGTAATCATCACAAGCTTTGCAGTGAGAGTGTCGTCAGGATTGAAGAAAGATTCTCTGAATAAAAACCCAGTGGCTTGGACTCCATTCTTTGAGCCTTTACTCACTCTCCTGCGTGTGTTTCTTTCTTTGGAGAGATTTTTGCTGTAGGGCACGTGCCCACCATTTTATTATTATTTTGTTTTTAGGAATGACCATTTGTTCTCTAGTTCTTTTTTTTTCTTTCTTTTTTTGGAGAGGTTTTTTTTATTACTGGGTGTGTGCACTTGCCAGAAAGAGAGAGACAGAGAGACAGAAAGTGAGAAATCACCCCCCAGAGGGGATGGCCACGCCGCAGTCCCTTCTCCTCCATTCTACTCTAGGGATCTTGGGCACGCACGCACACGCACCCGGTGTGAGTTTAAGTCACTGGGTCCGGGACTTGAACCGCGGTTGACTACATGGGAGTCCAGGGACATAGTCGTTATACTAACTGCTGGTCCCTGTTCTCTAGTTCTTGATGGACCAAGGCCAGAGAAAATAGAGTGGGAGAGAATTCGGGCGCCTGCAATTACATTGTCATGACTCGAAGCTCCCTGAGACATTAGACACTAGGGGCAACTCCCCGCAGAAGCCGTGGTCGTGTCTGTCTTGCAGCTGTGTAGGCAATGGGTATGGAAAGAATCTCGGGGAAAACGTTCGCATTCCGTTCTGCCACTTGAGGGAGAGCAGAACTCGATGACTCTGCTGTGCTCGGAATCTCGGGGTGGCTTGTGTAAAGTGACTACGGGCAGGATTTTGTTTTCCATTCTCAGTTCCGCTGGCTGTACAGTTGAGGTTGTAAATGCGTCGTTTCGTGTGTATTCCATTGCGGCAGCGAGCCTGCTTCCAGAAATGAAGCTAAAATAATCGATTTCTAAAAATACCCTCCGAGCCCGGTTGCTTCTGGCATGTCAGACACAGGCAGAGTTTCTACGGGAAGTGGAGCGAGCCGAGTATTTTCGTAGACCCGTTCGCTCTCGGTTGCAGCCATCAGCAGGCTGACAGCCATCTGTGTCAATCTGCTTCTTCGCTCCCATTGTGTTAAGGGAGACGGAAATCCATGGGCAGAGCCTGGCACGTTCCGGGAACGTTGGAGAGAAATGTAATAGGAGGCATAGATCTTAAAGGAGGAGCTGTGACAATGCAAGTTGCTCTTTTATTTATGGACGTACTAAGCATCGGTATTCAGGATATGTGCACAGGGAGGCATGAGAAAACCTGTTGGGAAGAAAAGTGTTACTTGTTGTCGCCTCCCACAGCGAGGGCAAAGTGACAAGTCGGTCCCTACGCGTGCTCCGAGAAGGACAGGGCTTCGTTTTAGAGGTGTGTCTGCCCTACAATGTATAACCGGGATCTCATCACGAGGAAGCATCAGGCCAGGCCAAATGGAGAGCATTTTACAAAACAACTGGCTCTGCTTTCTGAAAATGCCAACGGCATAAAAGACAAAGAAAACAGACAGGAAAGCAGAGGCAGGCTGTATCGGGAGCTCTGGGGTCAAACAATAAGTTTCCCATAAGGGATCTTGAAAAAATCCCAGTGGGAACACGGGAGAAACGGGGCTGAGAAGGATGCGTCAGGCAACAGTGCCGTAGCAACACTCAGCTTCTCCGATTTGATAACTGCCGTTCTTAGGGACGACTCTCCCAGAGAGGCAAAGAGTATGGCATCAACAATTCACTTTCAAATGAGTAATTCAGAAAACACACGCAGGTTAAACGTTCACAACTGGCGAGGCCAGCGGTTGACGTGGTGGCTAAGGGAATGGACTCCCACATGGTAGACCACTAGTTGATTCCCAGACCTGGCAGCTTGAATCTCATACCAGTGCATGTGCATGCGTGCCCAACATCCCAAGAAGAAAATGGGAGAGTGTGGTGTGGCCATCACTGCTGGGGGTGATTTCTCACTTTCACTCTCTCTGTTGCTCTCTGTGTCTCTTCAGCAAGTACATGTATGTACTATGACAAACAAAACAAAAACATCTATACTGAGTATAATCAGTTGGTGAATTTGCTGAGGGTACATGGGAACACTTTACAGGCTTTCCCTGTTTCTCCTATCAATGTTAAAGTCTTACAAAATAAAAAGTTAGGAATTCTTCACCAGGGACCAGCAGATGGTGTGATGGTTATGTTGGTGGACTCCCACGTAGTCAACTGCAGTTCAAGTCCTGGACCTAAAGGCTTAAATGCCAGACACGTGTGTGCGTGCGTGCCCAAAATCCTGAGAGGAGAATGGAGGAGAAGAGATTGTGACCATCCTCCCTCTGGGGTGATTTCACACTTTCTGTCTCTCTGTTTTTCTGGTGAGCACATGTGCCCTGTAGCAAAAATCTTTCGCAAAAAAAGAAAGAGAACTCTTTAGCAAAAAATTCTTAACATTTCAAAAGGTTATGATAACATAAATTACCAAGAAATTCGTTACCCATGGTCTGATGTGTAATCAGGATGAACTTTAATTCTGTTGGCACGAATTCATTGGTAAAAATAAAATTAAAGAATTTTCTTACTCTAGTGAATGACTGCTTAACCTTAGCTAATTGCTCAATGGGATCCATGCTTAAGGAATATTTTGTTCGGATTTGTCCATGGCAATATGGTTTTTTAAATTTTAAAGAAATCAAACAACTCGGGAACAGCAGATAGCATAACGATTACATCACTGGACTCCCACATGGTCAACTGGGGTTCGAGTCCTGGACCCAGAGGCCTAAAACTCACACCAGGCACGTTTGCATGCATGCTTAAGATCCGAGAGGAGAATGGAAAAGAAGAGATTGCAGCATGGCCATCCCCCTGAGAGGTGATTTCTTGTTTTCTGTCTCTGTCACTCCAGCGAGCGCCTTTGTGGGAAAAAAAAAAACCCCCCCCCCTCTCCCAAAAAAAAAAAAAAAAAAAAAAAAGAATCAAAACCAAACAGAACCCAGATTTTTTTATGATGCAGTCAAAGGGTCAAAGAGAAATTAAGGGCTGGCAGGTGGCATGGTGATTAAGGTGCTGGACTCCCACATGACCAACTGCGTTTGGAGTCTGGACCTGGTGGTTTGTTTCTCACTTTCCCTCTCTCTGTATGACCAAATTAAAATAATAATAACAACAACAACAACAACAATAGAATTCAGCAGTGAAGCCATCAGGACCAGAGTCTAGCCACTGTGGAGAACAATATGGAGGATCCTCAAAGATCTTCTAATAGAACGACCATATGATCCAGCAATTCTATCCTGGGTATCTACCCAAAGGACAGGAGAAGGCTCAGTCGGAAAAGTGCTTGCACGACTATATTTATTGTGGCGTTATTCACGATTGCTAAGATATGAAACCAACCCAAATGTCCACGAACAGAAGACTTTATTGAAAAATTGTGGCACATATACTCCATGGACTACTATTCAGCCCTTAAAAACAAACAAACAAAAACCCAAAACAAAACAAGAGCCTGGCATTTGATAGAAAGTGGATAAACATGGAGGATTTATTGCTGAGTGAAGCAAGTCAGGCTGTGAGACAGAGACATTGTATGTGTCTACTTAACATATACTGTCTATACTCTATGGTAGAGATCGAAAGACTGGAGGACATAGAAGTGTTGAAAATTGTTTTGGACACTGGGGACAAAGTGGAAGGAGAGTAGGAGAGGGGAAGTGTGCAGGAAGGGAAATTTGGGGGAAAATGGAGAAGTAAGACACTTGTGGACACAGCTATGGTTTGTTGCCTGTTGGTGATATTGTGTATAGTGTTCTCAATCTGCCTGCGGTGTGGCGTATGTCATGATGGATAAAATCTCTTTACAAATTAAATGGTGGAATGTTTAAGTGATAATAATATAAATAATAATACAATGAAATAAATATTTATAAAAAAAAGAGAAATGAAGTGTCGATAATGAAACAACAGAGTCCATGGGCCCCTCCTCTCATTGACAACCCGTTCTTAATTACTTCTGCCTTTGCTTCTTTGTGATTACATCAGAAAGAATAATATGGGACCAGCAGTTAGCATAATGGCTATGTCACTGAACTCCCATGTAGTCAACCACAGTTTGAGTCCTGGACCCGGTGGCTTGAACTCACGCCGGGCACGTGTGTGTGCGTGCCCAAGATCCTGAAAGGAGAGTGGAGGAGAAGGGATTGCGGCATGGCCATCCCCCCTGGGGGGTGATTTCTTGCTTTCTGTCTCTCTGTCTCTCTCTGCCTTTCTGGTGAGTGCCTGCGCCCTATAGCAAAAACTTCTCCAAAAAAAAAGAAAAAAGAATAATGTGAGAATCCTCATGCTGGATAGGTAGGGGTCCCCCTTTTCTGCAGTTTTGCTTTCCCATGTGGGACCAGTTGTGTTACTGCCGCACTAACACCTGGCCCAAACTCTCCATTTGTCATCATTTGTTACACAGTACTGGATACCAAATACAAGAAGCTAAGATTGGTGACAAATCTATAAGGGAAAGATGAAAAGGAGGAAAAAAAAAGAAAAAAGAATGAAAGTGCTTTCTATTGTTTCAGTTCCCTGCCACCCACCTAAGTCCAAAGATATTAGATGGAAAGTTCTAGAAATAAGCAATTCATAAGTTTTGAATTGTGTTCTTTTCTAGTAGTGGGATGAAATCTCATGCCGCCCAGCTCCATCTCGCCTAGGACAGGAATCGCCCCTTTGTTCAACAGGTCCATGCTGTCTTGGTGCCCATCACCTGGTCACTAAGTATCCTGTCAGTTATTAGAGTGACAGATCCCAGGAAGAAGAAAGGCGAGGACAACACAGTAAGATATTTAAAAAGATATCACTCACTCACTTTTCGTGCTAGGATATTGTTAGAATTGTGCCACGAGGTCGTTGGGAAAATCGTGACATATTTTTCTTTGTTTTTCTATGCAAAAATGTGTCATGACTTCCCTGACGATCCAATATTTGATCAGTTATTGTTGTTACTATTTTACTGTGCTGAAAAAATTAGATTTTTATCGTAGGAATGTATGTAGAGAAAAAAAAAAAAAACCCTATATCTATCCAGGGCTCAGTACAATCCACCTTTTCTTTCTTTTTTTTTTTTTTTTAAAGAATTATATATTTAATTTTATTTATTCATTCATTTTATTTTTTAATTTGACCAGACACACACACACACACACACACACACACAGAGAGGGAGAGAGAGAACGTGAGAAAGCAAGCCACCAGCTCCGAGACCTGAACTGTGGTCGGCCATGTGGGAGTCCAGCACCCTTATCCACCACGCCACCTGCTGGCCCCATGATCCATATTCTCATTTTCATCCACTGGGGGTCCTGGATCTCCTGAGAATAAATGTAGCTTACTGTAGCTAATACTGTTTGTCTTCTTGCTGTAGGGTAAATAATATATCCACTTTCCATTCTTCCTTTTTTCTCTTTTTCATACACCTTTGTCTTCAATCTTAGCTAGCCGTATTTGTTATCTAGTGCTCCATAACAAATGATGACAAATGGAGAGTATGGGCCTGGTGTTGGTCCAGCAGTAACACAACTGACCCACATGGGAAGGTCGAGGGTTCACATTCCGGGACTTCCCTTGGGTGGGCACATGGACCTTTGATCCCGGCTGGCTGAGACTGGGGGTGGATTGTGGTGTGGAGACTCCTTTGAAGGTCTCTCTTTGTCTCTGTCTGTTATGGAAGAAATAAATAAACATAAAAATAGAGAGAGAACTTCAAAAGCACACATTTATTCAGGGTTCCTACTGACACCTCCCTGACAGTTTCCATAAAATGTAGTTTCTAATTTAGTGTTTCTGGAGTAGAGCCAGAAAGCCTGCAATTACAAGCTCCCAGAAGATGCTATGCATGGAATAGCAAGACTTCCTAGTGAGGAATGGAGCACAGAGGGGGTGGTGGAACTGGAGCATGTGGGCTTAAGGGAAGAGCGAGTTCTACGGTTTGCAAATGCAGCCGGTTCGTTAAATGAATTTGTCTTGGAAGAATGCAGGTAGAAACCAGCTTCGTTTTCCACTGGCTGTAGACTTTCAGTCACACCAGGTCGAATCTCTCTTCTCCAGGCAGCTGACCTCATAGCATATCCACGGAGCAATCACAGGTCCAGCTGTCACAAAGCCTAGCTTGACTTAGTAGCAAAATCACAATCTCCCAATCAAGTGACAGCTTCACCACCCCAGCTTGGGGCTGTCTCGGGCTGGATCCTCTGCAGAAAAGCAGAGGGTTCAGGCCTCCTTCAGGACAGTTTCTGCGTCTTTATCCTCCACTCATCATCTATTGCTCTCGTGTCCCCATTCCATATCACGATCCTAAGCTCTCCCATCCAGCGTGATGGATCCCCTTTTTGTTGATAAATATCTCATTCCATCTTTCTGCCTCCGTCTGCTGATGGCACTTTAAACCAAAAGCCACAGCTGTCAAGCTGGGACTTCTCTTCTTTGCCCTTATAGGTAGGTGCCGCTATCTCCAAGAGCTTAGTTTATTCCTTCTCGGTTTACTGATATGTTTTGTTATGGCAAATTCCTCCTTCTTCTTCTTCTTCTTTTTTTTTTTTTTTTTTTTTTTGAGAGGTTTTTGCTATAGGGCACGTGCGCTCACCAGAAAGACAGAGAGAGACAGAAAGCGAGAAATCACCCCCCAGGGAGGATGGCCATGCCACAATCCCTTCTCCTCCATTCTCCTCTCGGGATCTTGGGCACGCACGCACGCACACGCGCCTGGCGTGAGTTTAAGTCACCGGGTCCGGGACACGAACCGCAGTCGACTACATGGGAGTCCAGCGACAAAGCCATTATGCTAACTGCCAGTCACCAGACCACACTCTACCCCGGTACGTTCTGTTGCCTCGCTCCTCCCATCTTGCTGTTCTGTGGCCCTGCATATTCTCTCTGTCCTCTCTTTGGTCCTCTAAATACAACCTATGTGTCTTTTGCACTGTCATGCTCTCTGCAAATGTCCTTGGCCTCAGGCTCCTCTGTTCAGTTATCTAAATATCTTCCATTCTTTCTGTCTTTCCATCAGTGGTTCTTAGCCAGGGTGACGGTGTCCCCATGGATGCTTGACGATGTCTGGCAAGACTGGTGAGGGGAGGGTGCTACGGTACAGAGTGGTAGAGACCAGGGATGTGTCTCAGCAGG
>NW_006159697.1:1179162-1181205 GCF_000334495.1 Tupaia belangeri chinensis
GATACTGCCCTCACCAGTGAGGTGACCAGCCTCAGTATCCAGGGTGCTCTGCTCGGGGAACCCTTGATCTGCAATTTGCTTGAAGTCACGCCTCCATGAAGACTATTGCATCATAAAATGTCTCTGGTCATAGATGTGCTATTTTAATCACTCATTTTCCAATATGCATAAAAGTCTTTAGAGGGGACCAGCAGTTGGCTAATGGCTATGTCACTGGACTCCCGGACTCCCATGTCGTCGAACGTGGTTCAAGTCCTGGACCCGGTGGCTTAAACTCATGCCAGGTGCGTGTGCGTGTGTGCCCAAGATCCCAAGAGAAGAATGGAGGAGAAGGGATTGCGGTGTGGCCATCCCCCCTGGGGGGTGATTTCTCGCTTTCTGTCTCTGTCTTCCTTGCAAGCACATGTGACCTATACCAAAAATATCTCCAAAAAAAAAAAAAGTCTTTAGAGAATGATATAAAATACGTGCTAAGTCTGCTTTGTTGAACCATAAGCTTGTGAACTATGTTGTTCATTCTTTCTGTTTACATTTATAAGACGAGACTGGTGTTTTCCACCATTTCTCTGTGTGGTGTATATTTAATGAACCAGCTAGGACTTCATACATTCCTATTGTGCGTTCTTCATTTCTGCTCTCGTTCTCATTCTTCTTCTTTGAAGAAAAACCATGAAGGTCATAGTTTTTGTGCTATGGAAAGCAACATTGGTAAATGTATCAATTTGTTTATAATTTTAAAGAATTATTTCATTTATTTATTCATTTTATTATTATTTTTAAACATTTGGCCAGAGAGAGACAGAGAGAGAGGGGGAAGGAAAGTGAGAAAGCAAGCCACCGGGTTTGGGACTCAAACTGTGGTCAGTTATGTGGGAGTGTCCATCACCTTAACCACCCCTCACCCGCCGGCCCCAATGTATCAGACATTAAAAACCCAATTGAGGGTCTAGCAGGTGGCTGGTGGCTGGATCCCACATGGCCAACTATGTGGTTCAAGTCCTGGACCCAGAAGCTTGAAAAACACACTGGGAAGGTACCAGCAGTTGGCGTAATGGCTATGTCGTTGGAATCCTATGTAGTTGACTGTGGTTCGAGTCCTGGACTCGGTGGCTTAAACTCATGCCCAGTGCATGTGCGTGCGTGCTCAAGATCCCGAGAAGAGAATGGAGGAGAGGGCATTGTGGTGTGGTTGTTCCCCCTTCTGTCTCTCTGTCTCTCTCTGTCTTTCTAGTGAGCACGCACGCCCTATAGCAAAAACCTCTCAGAAAAAAAAAAGAAAGAAAGACACACACACTGGGTATGTGTGCACATGTGCCCAAAATCCTGAGGAAGAATGGACAAGGGAGTAGGGCATGGCCATTCCCCCTGGGAAGGGATTTCTCACTATCTCTCTTCCCCACCCTGCATGATCACATGTACGCTGCAATAATTGAGAGAGTGGGAAAAAAATATTTGAACTCCAACATCAGAAAAATGATTTACTGGGCTAGCCTATGGCATGGTGGATGAGGTGACTGGAGACCACATGGCTGACGGAGCAGCTGAGTCCAGATCCCATGCTGGGCATGTCTGCATGAATGCCCACAATCCTGAAAGGAGGGAGAAATGGAGAAGGGCTTGCGGCGTGACCATTCATGGGGGATGCTTTCTCATCTTCCCTCTCTCTTCTCTCCAGTAAGTGTGCATGCCCTTTGGCAAAGAAAAAGTATAAAAAAAATACAAAAAAAAAAATAAAAGAAAAAGAATCATGAAAACACCTATAAATTAGGAAGCAGTATACTTATTCCAAACAACATTTTTGCCTATCTTCTTTGTCCGGTTCCACAGACACTTGGACACGATTTCAAAGCATTTGTAATAAGAGATATTTGACTCCCCCCACCTTTTTAAACTGCAAAACGTGTTTTTTTTTTTTTTCTTTTCCTTTTTCTTTTTGGAGAGGTCTTTTGCTATAGGGTGTGTGCACTCACCAGAAAGACAGAGACAGAGACAGAAAGCAAGAAATCACCCCCCCCCCGGGGGGGGGGGCCCTTGCACAAACCC